>NW_017306389.1:1061473-1164156 GCF_000935625.1 Nanorana parkeri
GGCGTTATCAAAACTGGAGCAGACAGAATCTGGAGCAGTTGCCCATAATAACCAATCAGCATCTATTTTCAGTTTGTTCAGTTAACCTTTGCAAATGAAAACAGAAGCTGATTGGTTATTATGGGCAACTGCTCCATATTCTGTCTGCCCGTTTTGATAAATTCCACTCATTGTATTTATACAATGTAACAATTCATCAAAACCAAGAAAAAAAAAGACAATAAAAGGATGACGACCAGTCGCATCAATATTTGGTCGCACCAGAGAAACCAGACCAACGGCCTCTTCCTCACTAACCTGGTTACTACTCCAAGCAAACATGAGGCTATGAGGCAAATGGGAATTGTCATAGACAACACCACAGTGTCCCCTCCAGCCATTAGTGAATATAGTACACTGCAGAAGAGAGTAGCCAAAAGAAATCGTAATGTCACTGCCCCAGCTCAGCTAAATAGAGAGAAGATGTAATCTGCTAGCTATGTATGTATAAATCTTTCGCCCAGTGTACAGCCGGGTGAATGCCGTTCGCACATTACTGCCATTAGATGTAGCCAAGGAGCATAAGAAATTCATATGCTTCTCGGCTCCATCTAGTGGCCATTATGCTGCAAACAGCATTTGCCCAGCTATATGGTGGACGAACGTTGTATACATCAGTCCCAATGAGGGGTGGTATGAATAAATCCATAGCTAGCAGATTACATCTTTTCTCTATTTAGCTGACCTGGGACAGTGACATTATGATCTCTTTTGACTACTCTGTTCTGTAGTGAAGTGAAGTTTTATACATCGGCCCTATTGTGTCATCTTACACCTGTGAATGAGGGTAGGCAAGCTCAGCACAAATCCCATCATGCCTCTGCCTCTTAGAGTCATGTCTGTCAGTCTTGCAATGCCTCATGGAACTTGTAGTTCCACAACAGCTGAGTCCTGAGGTTGCCTACCCCTGAATTATATAAGAGGATTGCTTTCCACACCTTACAGCGTCACTGAATTGTATGCGATGTGTTCAGGTTTCAGAACCTTCTGATCAAATCTTAGAAGAGTCCTTGCTATGTTTGAGAACTCCTCCAGCTTTACCAGCTAATACACACACGAGTGTCTGTGTGACCAGTATCAAAAATAAGCATGCTGCTAATTCTAGGAAGTGTCTATCCTCCAGTCATTTCAGTCATGTGATTGCTGTCACATCAGGTCTAGCACAGCTCAGTACTTCAAGGATATTTAGGTCCTACTCCAGACAGTTGTATTTTCTTTTGTATACGGAAGACAAGAATTAGAACCCTTGTCAGTTGTCCTTTGCGCTGTCCCCATTGAGATTTGTTTTGTCGTATTTTAAATGCTGTCAGAGTCCCCATGCAAGAGATTCAGTCTTTCTTCCTGTTCTGACCTCTGTCAACCTGGGCTGGAAGTGAGTGGAAATACTCGTCATGGCAACACAAACAACTATAAATCCTGGCAGAGGTTTTGAACATCTACTAGAAACATGATTTAAAGTGAAACTTCCCATTTAAAAAAAAAAAAACGTGCTGCAGCATTTTAGGCCTCATTCAAATAGAGGTGACGGAGATAGCCTGCGTCTAGGGCCGGGGTAGCCAAACTCCGGTCCTCCAGCTGTGGTGGAACTACAAAAGATTCTCACAGACATGACATGCGAAGAAAGATGCATCATGGCATTTGTAGTTTCATCACAGCTGGAGGGCCGGAGTTTGGCTACCCCTGGTCTAGGGGCATGCATCTGTACCCGTAGGGGTATGGGGTCAGTATGGAGCAACGTACAGCGGCTTCTTGTCATTGAGGTGTACAGCCATCTGCATGCACCAGCTGTGACTCCCGGGCACAGGTTTCTGCATGGACGTTGTACAGCTGAGGCCTTATAGGTGCATCTGCACATACATTTTTCTCATAGTCCCTCTGCAAAGTCCCACAAATGCCTATTAATCCTGCCAGTGAAGTCCACCTAATGCAGCTTCCTGTGATGGGGCAGCAACAATGCTAGACTCCCATGAACTCAGAGCAGAGTCGCCCCTCTGAGGTAGGCAGTGCTTGCTTGTACTTCAACGGGATAACAATTGTTGCAGGGAGCGTAACTATCAGCATTGTCAGGGTTTGTCAATCAGCACCTGGCCACGCCTAGTCTGGCCCACTGCTTTCTGGATTGGCAGCATGTGAGCCACAAATAAAGGATTCGGCTTAGTCAGGGAAGGTAAAGAAAGTCTTTTGTTATGTTAGGAGGCTTGTGCATCACATTGTAATTGGATTTGGGACCTGTTTAGACATTCATACAGAAGCCCTGAGGCCATGACCTAAACTAATCCATCCTCCCCCTCCATAGCTGCATACTTACCTGGATCAGATGGCCATGGCCTCTGTTATTTATTTACGTCTTGTGCTGCAAGTCTCACAGTCCTGGTCCTATCTGCGCATTACAGCCCCATAGACATCTCCCTTTCTATGCGGCCCTATAGAAGTCCATGGGGTTGTAATGTGTGGGTGTGGCGGGCGAAGGGTTGCAATAACATGCAAACAGCATGGATGCCAGCTCATCGTGCTTCCATGTGGGGACCTGAATGTGATGTACACATTGTACACTCCACATAAAGTTTTAAAAAAAACAAACAAAAAGGAAACAGAAGAAATTCTTCAATTCAGCTCACTTTCCAGTCCCGCTATGTTGACCTAAGGCCCCGTTCACATATAGC
Organism: Nanorana parkeri; assembly: GCF_000935625.1. Lineage (NCBI taxonomy): Eukaryota > Metazoa > Chordata > Amphibia > Anura > Dicroglossidae > Nanorana > Nanorana parkeri. The sequence continues at coordinate 1,064,176 of NW_017306389.1, forward strand.
GACATACCTTTTGCAGCGGATCCGCACGGCCGGGATAGCGCGACTTTCGGGGCGACGTTCCAGCGACGATCCAGCGACGGTAGCGCGACCTTCCCCGTCGGGCTCCATAGAAAAAAAGCAAAATCGCGCAAAATCCGCCGAAAAAAGGGTCCGGTAGAAGCGACTTGCGACCGCGACATGGAGTTAAGACAGCTCCATTGAATAACATTGGCCGGCGACTTCTCGCGATATCGCGGCGGAAATCGCGCGACAATTCGCTATATGTGAACGGGGCCTAAGACTGTAACCTTGAACAAACCCTTAAGCAGACCATACACAGGTTGACTTTTGCTGACTCGGCTAAAATTTGACCAAAGCGTGGCCCCCTTTTAACAATCGAAGGAGCCGGTCTGAAAAATCTCAGCCGAACAGTAACTGCAACCAATCAGCTGCAATCACTTTTTGGTTATTCTGACAGCAGCACACTCACCACTATCAGAATACAGGGGATGAATGATAAGAAAGAAACTGATAGAACTAATGTGAACTCAGCCGTGTTACTTGGGTAAATGTGATAATCCGCGTTGTTTACTTACAGCCGTGATGCACCGGTGATTGCCTGCAATAACATGCAATAGCGCAGCCACTGCAGTGCAACGGCCACCCTTCCTAACCGGAGCTGCTCCCTCACTGAACCAAATGCTGCAGAATGTTACTCAGCACCAAGGGAACCAAGTGTCTTCTTCCTAGCAATACGCAAACTGGACCCCATCCCCTGCAAAGCCCTTACTTACCTCCTCTGAAGGGTTTTGGCTTCCTGCACTGTCTGTAGCCTAACCAGTAATGATCCAGTACCCGGCTGCCCGCGTCTGTGCACTAAAAAGCATGGATTGAGGAATCTCTCCTGCTGGCTATTGTATTCAGGCAGCTGGTACACATGGTTGTCTCAATAACTGAACAGTGACTGCATCCGATTGGCTGTAGTCACTTTTCAACCCGCCTTCTTCAATTTTGTAGTCGAAGTTTGTTAAGCCAAGAAGGTCACCCGTGGCTAGAAGTCTGACCGATTCAGCAGGAATTGGCTAACATTCAAGCTGTGTATGGCCAACTTTAAATGGGTCCTGTCTGTACTGCAGGAGCAATGATGTGCGGAGGGAGTGGCAAGCAAGCCCATGCCAACACATGTTGCTGAAGCATGGTCCACCACTGCCAATCAGTAAACCAGTCCAGAGGAATGATGTGCAGATGAAGCTGGATGTTGACCGAAGTGGCTGAGAGAGATAGAATGTTAGCAGCACAAAACGAAGGAAAAAAAAAAGGATAAAAATAAAGTAATAAAAAGGTTCTACCACAAAAAAACGAGGAAATGGTTTACAATACACTACGCATTAGCAAATAGAAAGGGTTTAAATCTACTGTAAGATTAAAGTAAACTATACAGCAGGGGTAGGCAACCTCTGTACCCCAGCCGTTGTGGAACTACAAGTCCCATGGTGCATTGCAAAACTGGCAGCCACAGGCATGACTCCCAGATACAGATTCATGATGGCATTTGTAGTTCCACCACAGATGGGATGCTATATAATAGAAGGACAACCCATAAACAATCCAGTCACACCGGCCTTTGTACCGCAGGGTTGTTGGCAGGCCTAGTGGGGATTGGAAGTCAGGTTGTTTTCCCTCATTGCAGTGCAGATGACAGCTGTGACGCAGCGGGTCCTGTTTGCATTGCAGGTCAAATACGTCTTGCATCTGAACGCCGACATCTGACCGCCACTGAAATGTATAATCCTGTGTTTGACACCTATTCCCGATTGTGAAATATGCCACAAGCTGGCCGTTCAGCATACAATCCCATCGTACAATCTATGTACAAATTGTTTGGATTTTACAAAACTGTGAAATGTGAAGACAAAGCTAAACATTTCATTTGTATCCGGACAGGTCCTTGTACCAGATCTGAAGGAGGCTGCACAATCACATTGCATTGTCACCTTAAGATCTGCCATGAACAATGTCGGGGACGGGTCTGTCTGATGTGACACAAACTGAATGAAGTGTTAAGGTCAGTAATTATATGACACAGTTGTGGTGGCTGTGAGGGAGATTGTACAATCAGAGTGTACAGTGTATGATCACCCTGGACAGGATCACCGTGGTGACATAACACAGACTGTTGGCCAGTAATAATGAAGATGACAATAGAAGGTTGTCACCAGTACAATCACTCCACTATTCCCAGCCCATAGATGACAATACAGCACACAGTCCCCTCCAGCATACAATCTGATCACATGTGACACGAGAGTGGGATCAGGCATAACCGGTCCTGTCACTCAGCGCCTTATACAACCATCACAAACCCTGGGAGAACATGATGAGCCTTGTAGTGTCCCCCCGACCGCCTATCTGTCCTCCCTGCAACCCCTCATCCAAGTCCTCTTCTATCCCCACATGTACTGTCCTCCCTGCACCCCCCTCACCTCATGTACTGTCCACCCTGCACCCCCCTAACCTCATGCACTGTCCTCCATGCACCTCGGCTCCGTTCATTTACTGTCCACTCTTTACCTTTCACCTGATTTGCTGTCCTCCATGCACCTCCCCTCACCCGAGTCCCTCTTAGGCTCTTACCCCATGTACATGGTATCCCTCGTTGCCGCCATCGGCGGCCTCGGAGCTCAGGGACAACCCCATGGCCAAGAAGACTCCGCCGTGTCAGCGTCGAATTCTGTTCCAATGTAAATCTTGGTTCCCCCAGCCACTCGGCTATTTCCGTAACCCCGCCCCTTCCCTTCAACCGCATGCGTATTTGCATAGCCCCGCCCTCTCTCCTAGCTTCTGCGTTCACTCAGATCTCCAGTTCTCCACACTGTATAAGAAATCCCCTCCATGACTGTGCGTCACATTCCTCCTCAGTCTGTCCGTCACGTCCTCTTCAGTCTGTCTGTCAAATTCCTCCTCCCCAGTCCTTGTTGTGTTTTCTGCGATCTGCTATTTCCTCTATAACTCTCCTGATGAGAAAATAAAGGGCAAAGTAAACATTATTTTATACAGTTCAGTGTTTTTTGCTCTTGCAAATTCTGCACTGATCATCATAATCCATATTACTCAATTTAATCCACACTGTTCATCCCAATCCTCACTGCTCATTCCAATCCACGCTGCTCATCCCAATCCACGCTGCTCATCCCAATCCACGCTGCTCATCCCAATCCACGCTCCTCATTCCAATCCACGCTCCTCATCCCAATCCACGCTGCTCATCCCAATCCTTGCTGCTCATCCCAATCCTCACTGCTCATCCCAATCCTCACTGCTCATCCCAATCCACGCTGCTCATCCCAATCCACGCTGATCATCCCAATTCTCACTGATCCTCCCAATTCTCACCGATCATCCCAATCGTCACTGCTCATCCCAAACCACGCTGATCATCCCAATCCTTACTGCTCATCCCAATCCACACTTATCATCCCAATCCACACTGAAAATCCTAATCCACACTGATAATCCCAATCCACACTGATAATCCTAATCCATTCTGCTCATCCTAATCCACACTGATAATCCTCATCCATTCTGCTCATCCTAATCCACACTGATAATCCTAATCCATTCTGCTCATCCCAATTCATACTGCTCATCCCAATCCTCACTAATAATCTTAATCTGCACTTCTCATCCCAATGCTGGGATGGATTATCAATGACGGACAGACATGGAGGTGTGACGGACAGACTGAGAAGGAATGTGACGGACAGACATGGAGGGGATTTCCTATACAGGGTGGTGATCTGACAGAATCTAGGAGCTAGGGGAGAGGGGGCGGGGCTATGTAAATACACATGCGGCTGAAGGGAGGGGTTACGGAAATAGCCGAGCGGCAGGGGGAACCAAGATCTACAGGGGAACAGAATTCGACACACACAACTCGCAGCCAGGTCTTCTATTCAACTACCGACACTGGTATAGGTAGAAAAAGGCATCAGGGATCGGCTGCTCTTCCTGGAGGAGGGCTGATGACGTCAGATGGTAACAGAGGAAGTGGAGGGGTAACCAGGGACGCAGGAAAGTGTAAGAGCGGCTGTTAGATTCTATACCTGAGATCAGAAAGATCAACAACAGGAGGACGGAGAGATCTCAGCGGGGACTGCATGGAAGATATCTCAGTAAGAAAGACTGGGGAATGATCACAGACAGGCTGGAAAATCTGACTGATATCTGAGAGGAGGAGACAGGCTGGGAACACTGATATCTGATAGAAAGGGACAGGCTGGGAACACTGATATCTGATAGAAAGAGACAGGCTGGGAACACTGATATCTGAGAGGAGGAGACAGGCTGGGAACACTGATATCTGAGAAGAGGAGACAGGCTGGAGCACTGGTATCTGATATCTGAGAGGAGGAGACAGGCTGGAGCACTGGTATCTGATATCTGAGAGGAGGAGACAGGCTGGAGCACTGGTATCTGATAGAAAGAGACAGTCTGGGAGCACTGATATCTGAAAGGAATAGACAGGCTGGGAACACTGATATCTGAGAGTAGGAGACAGACTGGGGGCACTGATATCTGAGAGCATGTCCTCTTCTCCTAGATCTGATGTGACATGTCCTCTTCTCCTAGAACGGATGTGACATGTCCTCTTCTCCTAGAACGGATGTGACATGTCCTCTTCTCCTAGAACTGATGTGACATGTCCTCTTCTCCTAGAACTGATGTGACATGTCCTCTTCTCCTAGAACTGATGTGACATGTCCTCTTCTCCTGGAACTGATGTGACATGTCCTCTTCTTCTAGAATGGATGTGACATGTCCTCTTCTCCTAGAACGGATGTGACATGTCCTCTTCTAGAACTGATGTGACATGTCCTCTTCTCCTAGAACTGATGTGACATATCCTCTTCTCCTAGAACTGATTTGACATGTCCTCTTCTTCTAGAATGGATGTGACATGTCCTCTTCTCCTAGAACTGATGTGACATGTCCTCTTCTAGAACTGATGTGACATGTCCTCTTCTCCTAGAACTGATGTGACATGTCCTCTTCTAGAACTGATGTGACATGTCCTCTTCTCCTAGAACTGATGTGGCATGTCCTCTTCTCCTAGAACGGATCTGACATGTCCTCTTCTCCAAGAACGGATACATAGGCGACCATGTCCTTTCCCCTCCGGCAACTGATAAGAACAGATACTACACTTGATGTTAGCCAAAAGGCAGAGAAGCGATAAACATTTCTTCTTCTTACTCCTTTCCAGATGTACAACTTCTCGGACAATTACTGACAGAGTCATCACATTACAATGGCGGATTCGGATCCACAACTTATGGTGAGGTCTTTAATTTTTTTTCGCTCTTCCTTTTATAAACTAGTGGATGACTACGTAATGAGATAGACATATGTAATAGTTCCGGGGCGCATCAGGCTGATCTCTATTATACTACGATATGCCAATTGCTTCTATCAATTGTTTGGTTTCTACACAAGGACTTTGTATCTGTAAAATCATGTCACATGTCCTATTACTGGGTTCTCTCATGGTAACAGAACTATTCTCCTTTCTTGTGTTTTTTCTTATTATTATTATCACTACTTTTATGTGTTACTCGTGTTTTGGCAAAGATGCAAAGTAAATGACTTTTGTTTTCTAGACCTCTATTATTTTTTACTGTAATGAGAAATACTATCGCCATATGCAAAATCTAGCAAGAGAAGGTCTGCAGAAATACTACAATGACCCTGTGCTTCTATTCTTCAAAGCTTATGGTATCCTAACGGAAGGTAAGTCGCCATATAACATCCATCAGGCTTTGCCATTCTTAAATCTTCCCTATCTCTTTCCTCAGTCTGCGACAAAGCTTTTACTCATGGTACAACTAAAAATATTCCCTCTTCCATACACCCCTAGATTGTTAGGCTAGCCGCACACTGTTTAATTATTCCCCTATCCACGCTTAACAGCTTGGATAGAGGAATCCTCATTGCTGGCTATTGTATTCCGCAGCTTCTGCTCCCACGACTTTTGAATTCCCACACAGTGCCAACATCTGATTCGGATGCAGGCACTGTGCAGCCACAAATGTTCCACTAATTTTCCACCCAGCTCCTTTCACAAAATTCAATTTTTCAACCTAGTGGTGCCACCCAGAGCTCAGATTTCTCTGCATTGAATTAGTGCAACCCATTCATTATGAATACACTACCAAAGCACCCCAGCACACCTCTCAACAGAACTGACCCCCCTTTTTTTAATTAATTTATTTATTTTGTGGCAGCACACTACAAAAAACAGTTACCGTGTCTTGCAGTGCATCACAATGCTTTAGTGCATTTGTGTGCATATAAAAATGACTGGCACCACAATGCCAGAATTAATGCATGGGGTACTACCATGTGTTGCAAAGAATAACAACAAGCAATGTCAAATATTCTCTAAACTACTATTGCAACTCAGAAAAATGTTCAACTGTCTCAAGTTAGAAAGTCCACAAAATACTTTAGTTTAAAAAATCGAAGATAAAAGACAAAAGCAACCCTTTGGTACTTGTGCAGCTTTTGGAACCCAGCAGTCTGTAGTGTGAGTGGGATCATTGATATTTTCAGGGGTAATAGCAGTGATCTCTTTTAGCTTCATGTAACACTTCTTCAGTCTCTCTCATTGTCACCTACAACATGTCTCCAGTTTCAACCGCACACTTAACTTGTCCTCAGTCTTTGATCATCTTTTTTTTCTAGAGTGTCTTTGAGAGTTCTCTCTAGCATTACATATGATGAACATTATATGCAGCCCTTTAGTAATGTCAGGGGCTGCATTTGAGGCCCCCATATACTTTGTAAATTGACAATAACTGCTATGGACAGTGGTGCAGATCTCCGCCACTCATTCTAGACAATTTCCCTCCTTGAGATCTACAACCCTGCACATAATGCCTCCTCCTGTGGGTGTGCATAATCAGGCTGCATGAAGACTTTGGTTAGTGTAGTTGAGGATACTTGGCTTGCAAAATGAAATGCTCGCAAAATGAAATGCTCAGAACTAGTTGATCTCAGAACATCAGGTAACTGTCAACTGAAGGATTATACACAGCAGTGTGACCCTAGTGTATTCACGCAATGTCAAGATGAAGAACAAACATGTATGCTTAATGTAGAACTCCACTACAACATTACAGTGGTCCAATAAAATAAAAAGCAGGTTTTGCTACAATACTCACTTTAATCTGAAGCTGTTTCCCACAGTAAGTCTTGACCACCATCAGCTGTTGCCAGGGTTCCAGGTTAAATAGTGGTCAGCTTCATTCAACCCACTTCCATTGGGCCCAGGTTGTCATGGACCCACCCTCTAGGGGTTGCTCATTAGGGCAGCTTGGGCTCTCTGTACTGCGGCACTGAACGACACTGATTGCATTTCATTTCAGACGTAAGAGCTGCTCACTGTCACCGCCAGAGAAGAGGAAGGAACCATGGCATCACCATAAAACACTTTTATGTTTGTTAAGATAGCTACAGTTGGGGCCTCAGGGAGAAGATAGATAAAATAAAAGTATTTTTCCAGCCAAAAGCTTTTTTTTGGGCAAAATGTCATAGTGATAAAGCTTCTGTCAGATTTTTACTGCATAATGTGACACTGTTGAAGAGATTTCCTCTTTTCCTGTTGCAAACGAAGATGGTGGGAAATCTCTACAGTGCAGACACAGACTGCAACACAACAGATTTTGGAACATCTGTCAGGTTATTATTGCTGCCTGTGTCTTCCTGTTCTGGTAACAGCCATTTCCCTTGTTGCTTATCCTGAATGTTACGGCATTCCAGTCCAGGCACCTCTAATGGGTATGCGATGGAGCTGTAAGCAATGCACGTATGGATGGAGCTCCCTCGCGGCCATACCCACAGCCCACCCCACCTCAAGCTGACACTCTGCACCGGGCAGCATATTTTGAATGACTGCTCGGCGTCAGAATTGACAGTGCTGTACTAGGGGGAAGCTGAGGAGCCTCTCACCTAGAAAAGTGGAAGTCGTGCAGTGACCCACTAAACATGGGGTCACGACCCACTTTTGGGTGAGGACCTACCAGTTGAGTACCAAGGCTTTAGTCCCTTCTGGTGTGTTGGGCATCCCATTCAATTGAATAGTCGGCCTGAAGTTATTTGCATGAACCAATGTACATTAACACTTGTGCTTTTTTTGCACCACAGCGGACAAGGCTAGGGTAAATATGCCCTAACAGGGTTAAGGACAGAAGTAAAACCTTCACAGAAATGTGTACTCAGTATATACTCTTCCCTTATTAATTCAAGCTAAAAAGTAAAAATAGTAAAACTTTCTCCTATTGCAGTTCATGGTCTGTTTAGCACATGAGGGTTTTGTTTGCGATTAGTGAACATGATAGCAGTGTGTACGATTTATCATAACTTTTTTTTTTTTTTCTATCATTAGACCGAGTGCAGGAAGCCATTCGAGAGCTAGAGTCCATCAGAGAAGTTCCAGACGTCTCCTTATGTGCCCTCATGCTTCTAATTTATGCTCATAAGAAAAGTGGTACCTTTGGTAAGGTTTCATTCCCATTACAAACACTCTACACACATATTTATAAAGAGGAACTCATCTCTAGAAGTTGTGCCCCCCATAAAAGCAGACAGAGGGTAAACAACCAGGCAACAGTATTTCCTGTGGTCTCCCTGCAGATGATCTTTCCTCAGTACTGACTTACTATACCTTGTTCTGTACTGTTTCCGCATGGAGGTAGCCATCTCTGTATAGGCAGGACTGTGGTTCCTCCTGTAAGGGCTTTAAACAGAGAAAACGGTGAGAAGCACTGTAGGGACATCACCAAATCTCATGCGACTAACACACAGAAGCAGCAGTACCTTAGATTTCACACTGCCGATATACAGCTATGAGAGCCTAGGTACAGTCACATACCAGGAAATGGACTACTCTTTTCAGGGGGATACTACAGCCAAAAGGTTGATTTTTCAGGGTACTGCTTTGGTACAGTTAACACTTCTAGATGTTTCCTATAACATAGCATACCTTCACTTTAAAATATACCTACACATTAAAATTGAAGTCCACCCATAGTGATTTTTAATTTTATGATAAATATTAATAGATAATGTCACTTAGTTACTTTTCTTTTTTAAGGACATCAGATTGCAGAATTCACAGCTCCTTCTCAAGTTGGCAGTACAAAGCCAAGCACTTGGTTTGGGGGGATATCCCCTGCAAAACATTGTATTCTGCAGCTGTTTGGGTGCAGTTCCTGTTCAGTCAGCAATTTTCAACACAGCTCCTTCAACAAAAGTCAATGTAAAAATTGGAACAAAGTGGTGCAGACAGGGCTACCCATAACTTGAATTTCAGCCAGCCGAAATTCAGGCAGTGTAAGCCATCTTCACTCTGAAGCCAGACCAGGGAGTCTTATTTCTTATGCTGCCGTCACTTTATTAGAAACTAATTGATTCCACTGAGTGTGTAAGATCTAAAAAGCAAGTTGATGAGCCAACCTTTTGGCCTCAGCCTAAAGTTGGCCATACACCAATACACCCATACACCCCGCTGGCTGTTGAATTACCTGACCAATGTGATTGGATGCAGGCATTGTTCAGGTGTTTTGAGAGCCGGCTGGGCCGACTAGCAAGATATTGAAGCTTGGCCCAGTGGGAGATTCCTCCATCCACACAGTTTAGCGTAGATGGAGGAATCTGTTGCACTTTTTCCATCTGACCATAGAAAATCTGCAGATAATCTATAGGTGTATATCCCCTTTCACATGGTCACTCGTGAGTTCTGATAAGCAGGGGATCCGTGCACAGATCCTCTGCCGATCAGAGGAGTTCAGAAGGGATGTCACCAATGTGACATCTGTGTCCATCCAGTTTTTTCCTCTATTGTGATGAAGGACAAAACTAAAATTACAGGACCCATGTTAGAACTATGGGGAATCAGACACATTTCCACTTAGATCCGGCTGCTCATAGACTAACATTGGGCTTCCGATCAGATCCGCCTGGAAAACCGACAGGCAGACCTCATTGGACCACCCTTCTGAAAGGTCTCTTAAAGGAGAACTATGGGGTTAAGTCTTTTCCCCATAGTTCTCCTTAGGGTAATGGGAGGACACAAACTAATATTAGTTGTGGATGTTTATCGTTTAAAAATATTTCATTTGCATTTCCCAGGATTATTAGTCCCAGTGAACATAGCTAGTTGCACCTATTTGTTATGATTGTCTAATATTGCTATACTATGTCATTCATATTTCCCAGATCGCGAGGAGGTTTCTGATCTGGAAAGTAAATTAAAAGAAACCCGAAGGTCAGCAGGACCTAAAGCTCTCTACTATGCAGGCTTGCTTCTGTGGCTCCTTGGAAGAAGTGACAAAGCCCAGGAGTACATTGACAGAATGCTCAAAATGTCCAACAGGTCAAATGAGGTATGCAATGCTGCTAAGTGGTGTGTTCTTACCGATCCAGCAAAGACATTTGGAATCGTTCCAGAATCCTTATAAAGCTGAACTCTCGGTAAATGGCTAAATATATAGGTTAAATACAGAAATGTGAATTGACTTATCTGAAAAGGATTTGTAATTCTGCCCAGCATCTTTTGTGATTTGTACATGCTGCTGCACAGCCAGGGAGGGTGATACCATTTTCTCTGTTGGAGTTAATTAATACAGTGGTGTTGCCACTAAATCCACAACCTTCTGATTGAACAATGAAGGTGCAGCAAGACAATGACAATTCACAAACCTTGTTCTCTGCTCCTGTCAGCACATGTACATGCAAGAGAGCCTGATTGGCTCCTAGTGTTACTGCCCCCCTTCCAATATAAGTGCTAATGTGCAATTGATAAAAGAGGCTGATATTAAGGCATATTCAGGTATTTATGCTACTTGTATGAAAAAAGTAGATGTGATTAAAGCTGACAATAGCATATATTTACTGTTCCCTGGTTCTTCTCTCCTTCCTCATCAGCGTACTTATTAAATGTTTTAAACCTTTTTGTTTTCATTACATTTGTATAGTCTCTGTGAAATCATCACTGGGTCTCTTTTATTCTCTGTGCAATGCAGGCAGATTATAGATGATGGGAGGAGTGGGCAGGGTGCTGTATAGAGCTACCTAAAAACATTACAGCACACTGCCTCCCTGCTGTTCACATCAATCAGCAGGGAATCACACTGGGAATCCAGGAAGTCATTGAAAGTGATGGGCAGGCAGAACGCAGCACTCACTACATAAAAGAGATTTTTTTTTCAAGAAAGCTTTGATTGCATTATCGAAACCAACTCTAGTATGTATTCCTATTACAACGCTGATGTTATAACAGGATAGGATATGCTGGGACTTAAGAACTCCTGTAATAAAAGGTTGTCTGAAAATGTGGCGTCTCATATGGGAGAAAAATACGAGTTTTCATATGTAAATAGATTTCTTTTTATATGTTTTTGTTTTACATGATCTGCTTCCTGAATTGCTTCCTATGTTTCTTTTAGGGGTTGGTGCTGAAAGGATGGCTTCTCTTAACTCCAGGGCCCTCTTTAGCAAAGTGTGTTAAGTATTTTGAAGAGGGAATTCAAAGCAACAAGGATTTGTTAGGAATTATTGGAAAGGTAATACACTACTTGACTTGGTGCTCATCTGCCACAATTTCAAGTCTCTGGCCTTTTTTTTACCTCATTTTGGATTTGGGTCTGAAGGGGTTATTTTTTATTTACCTCATTTTGGATTTGGTACGGAAGGGGTTATTTTTTTGTTTTTTGTTTTCTCCAATGAATAATGTGCACATAAGTGAATGCAAATCTTTTGACATATGTGAGTGTGTGGATGTTCTTACCTTACACAGCATAGGTCCCTGCGTGAATGGAGCCTATGTTTCCTAAAATAGGTCCCAGATTTGTATCATACTGTCTCCTTCTTATAATTAAAACTATACTGGTTTACTTTGCAGGCTGAAGGTTTTATGATGCAGAAGAATTATTCTGGAGCCCTGGATATAATTAACCAGATCATTGTTAATTTTCCTACATTTCTAATAGCACTTTCTTTAAAGATGAGATATGTTCTAGCACAGCAAGACTGGGACCAAAGCCTTGAAATAGCACAACGGTAAGGAACACAATGGTCTTTAAAGCTAAATTCTCAGCAAACATTAACGTTTCCTTTTACTGCAGTTGCATAATAATTCAAGTGCATTAATGTTTAATTATATGCCGATATGAAAAACCTCAATGTAATCCAATTTTACAGTATTGCATGAGGTCCAGAAGGGTTTAAACCCCCCCCCCCCCCTCAGGTTTTTACTAGTATGAGGGATTTTTTTAGAGAGGTTTTTCCTCCCTTTCTGCCATGTTGACAATGTTTTAGTAGACAGGAAGTGAAGAAATATCTGCAATAAAGATAGAAATACAAACAGTGGTTCTGGCCTTCTACTCTGTTAGAAAAACATTTTATTTCTATGTTGCTGTTGGAGAGTTCTCTTCAGTTACTGTAAGGGAAAGTCAGTAGGATATCAAGTGAGGGGAAATTTCTCTAACTGAGCCCCTGAAAGCAATACAAAAAACTGACAGAGTTTGTAACCCTTCCCTACTGTATCCAAAACAAAACAACACTTTTGGCGTGGCATAAACTTTAAATACTCTGAACTCCAGAAATCAGTATAAAAGTGGCAATGCCAGCACTGTTGGAAATCGGACAGAATTGTTTAATTGCTTTTATTGCTTTTTTTTTTTTTTTAGCATCTTATCAATAAATGGAAATAACATTGATGCTTTCCAGATGTTGGCCATCTACTCACTCACAAGGGAAGGAAATATACCCAAGGTTAGTGAATATTTTGATGCAGTAAAGAAACAGCGGATTAATCTTCTTAAGTCCAACATGTTTAGTTTTCATATACCCATATGACCCATAGGGGGGGATTTATCAAAATTGGAGCAGACAAATCTACAGCAGCTGTGTATGGCAACCAATCAGCATCCACCTTTCATTTTTAAAGCTTAACTGAACAAACTGAAGAGAGAAGCTGATTGGTTGCTATAGGCAACTGCTCCAGATTTTGTCTGCTCCAGCCTTGATAAATCCCCCTCACAGTCTTTTCCCGTATTCCCATGTGTAGATACAACCTGGACCTGGCATCTTTCTCGTACCATTACAATTGGTTGGCGGTCTTTACTCTGTCTACATCCTCTAGTACTAAACTAGGTCATTGTTGGGACCTAGTATCATTTCTGTATCGCGGCACTTGGTTGAGCCAGTATCTCCAGTGATTACATCCTATGAGGACAATTAGTAGGGGTTTGGCACAGAGAAGAAGATAGTCTGTTGCTTTAAATTACACTTTTACTTTAAAGCATAATGTATTCACATAATCTTTCTCTTCTCATATTCAAAAACCAAGGGGTTATTTCTCGATTAAGTAACTTGAAAGCTTAAGTCTGGGTCTGTGAACAGGTACCAATCACAGTGACTCCCGCTCGAATAATCCTTCAGTAATATAGTCACTTGCAGTGAACATTGAGCTTTGTAAAATTAAAATACAGAATCATACCCCAACTCCAGTAGCAAACCTGTATAGAGGAATATTCTTTCCTAATTAACCCCATATTACCCCTTAATATTGCCTAGTTACCCACTTCCTCCCATTCTGTCCTTAGCAAATGTTATTCCAGAAATATTTTTTTACTATAGTATGCAAATGTTTTAATACATTTTATTATTTTGGAAATGTGGGTACTGGATTTAACAAGACACACTTTATTTATTTTTAATGAAATCCATGAACCATTCATAGTGCCAACAACAGCATGAATAATAAATAAAAAGGGTAAATCTTTAAAAAAAATGTACTTTGTATCTACAGTAACATTAACTGGTTTAATACTTTGTTTAAAATGTATGCTTTTAAAATCCATACAGGCCAAAATAATAATTGGAAGGTAATATCACCAATAGAAAATCTTCCTTGTCCCCAAAAGCATTATACATATTAGTTTGGTATAAAAAAGAAATGAAAATGCAATTGTAAAATGAATAGGCTTATAGCTGATTGGTTAAAGCTGGTTGGTCCATAGGGGCTAAACAATCCTGGAGTTAAGTACAATGGGTGGAGCCTTGCAGAATGTTCCTTATGGCCAACCATGTATCTAGTTAGTGTGTAGCACAGATGTAACATAGAATAACTGAGCCATGTGTTATTCTAAGATAGTGTGAACATTAATGATTTTATGTCAACAAGTATGCTAATAATTTTTATGACACGGATCGCTTTAGGCTCTCCTCTACTTGAAAGACCTGATCAGCGCTCTGGAGATGATGGAACCCCGAAACCCAGTCCTTCATTTTCAGAAAATCTGTGTAATTTACAGCTTGGTAAGATGTGTTCTTTCAATGGAAACGTATGATATTTGAGACAAGGATTCATTTTCAGTGCTTAGTAAACCAAATAATTATAAAGTAAGACACAGGCATCTATATAGCACCAACAATTAATGCAGGACTTTACATATTGTAGTTCCACATCAATCCCTGCCCTCAAAGGAGCTTACAATATAAGGTCCCTATCACAAATGTACACATACACTATTTAGGGCCTATTTAGACAGGAGCCAAATAACCTACCAGCATGTCTCTGGAATGTGGGAGGAGACCAGAGAGAACCTGGAGTAAAACCACACAAGTACATGGAGAACATGCAAACACAAGGCAGATAATGTCCTGGCTGGGACCCCAGTGCTGCAATGCAGAGTTGCTAACAACTATTCCACGGTGCTGGCTAAAAGTGAAACTGTGCTCTGTCCATGCAGGGCAAAGCAACAAAGCTGCTTCAATGTCGGCCCCTACAGCATTACATACCCAGCATCCCTTCCATCCCCTGCTGCTCTGTATGGCTTCCGTGAGGGAAGTGATATACCTAATGTTTCCAGCGATGGAGGAGCAAATGACTCAGTCCCCTTCCTTCATTGCTGGTTCTAGGTGATTGGCCACGTAGACACCTAGCTCTGTTACAAGGGGGTAGGGAGAACGTTCTCTGCCCTGGGTGAGCTGTAAGTTGCACCATGGGGCTTGCATATGGCTTCTTCTATTCACTTCTGTTGACAATCAAAATAGGGGTTAAAGAAGAACTATGAGTTAAGGGATTTCCACTCATCCTCATAGTTAGAGCTGACCTGTGACAAAGAAGCTGTCACAGGTCGGCTCTATTGATCGGGAAGTGAGCGAACACATACCGTTGCTCGCTCACTTCCTGAGAATCTCCCTGCAGAGAGCGGTGACTGCTAGTCACCGCTCCCTGCTGGGATTCCCCCCTTCCCCTCTCCGATCTTCCAGCACTGAGTGGAGGAACGAATGGGGGGAGGGGGCGGGCACAGCTGGTTCTGCCTCTAGATAGGCAGAGCCAGCTGTCACTCATGCAGATGGGTGGATCCAGACAGGATTGTTGGGATCCGTCCCGGCTGCGGTGCTCTCAGTATATAGCGAGCAATAGCCCACTTGTATACTGAGTTTAGGGTCACCGGAGGACATATACTAACCTGCTCCCATGACACAAAAGAGAACTATGGGGAAAAACACTTACCCCTTAGTTCTCTTTTAAGTATAGGAAAGGGGGGGGCGGGTATAACCACTTTGCGCCCAGACAATTGTATATTTTCTGAAACCAGAGCCCCTTTAGAAAATAACAATTCTAGATGCATGCAAAGCATAGTTTCATGTTAGGCATATAAGGCATTTAAAATATGGAAGAATGACATGGTATACTGCAGTTTTTGTTTATCCGTAAAATTAGTTATAGATGTTGCAAATATTTTAGCAAGCTTTATCCCATAATTTTATGTTTCTCTGTTCTGTAGACATGAAGGCAGGCTACTTTAACGCAATTGTTGAAATCTTTCAGAATGACTGCATTTGTGAGATTTGGTCTTTTCTGTAATCGATTGACAGGATTGTCAATAATCAAGGACAGGATTTGTAACTCTGTTCAGCCACTCTTGTAATACACACAGCTCAACCATTTAGTATAGCCAGGCAGTATTGCATGTCAAACACAGGAAGGCAATCCCCGTTTTCATGAGCCCTTACAGCACCACAATCCCTACTTGCTCTTTACAATGCTGATGGTGGATGTGATTAATTTGTTGGCTTGAATAAGGTGTCAGTGTGGCCCCTCTAGTAAGCATGTGCCATCTGATTCATGTGCCATTCCTGGACACTGTAGCTAGTTATTCAGCATGGCCGCCCTCACATTGAAATTACTATTTAATTGTGACATTTATTTAGACACTAACAGGAACACTTGTTAATTCATTGTCAGTGAATTGCTTGATTGTTCAAACACTCTTTTCCTGGGGTGGGCTTCCTCTAAAAGTATCATTTCCTCTACAGTGTGGAAGGAACAGGTCCATCCTACAAGAGATATCTGGGTTTTGTGAGCGCACCTACAAAATATCTCAACATGCCGAGCTTGCTGCAGATCTGGGCAAACTGCACATGTATCAAGGCAATGTATCTGAAGCTGCCAACTGGTATTCCACTGCCATGAACCTTGATGCAAACCATGTAGAAGCTCTTACAGGTGTGTAACTGTATATTATTATAACTGACTCAATATAGTAAAAGCAATCGTAATTTGTCATAATGACTGTTACTTTTAGACGAGAGCCAGAATAACAGTCAGAAAATAAAGGACTGTTAAGGTTACAGTTTAGTGAAATGTGCCTACAATGTGTTGTGTTGACAATTTAAAGTGACATTAAAGGCAAAAAAATGTTTCCCTCACCCCATGTTAATGTCAGCACTTACCTTAAATTATGTCTCTTTTTCCGATCTTCCTCTTCTTTCCTGATGTTTTCAGCCTTCTCTCCAGCGGTGCGGCGTCTCTCCAATCCAGAGCTGACTGCTCTGTTCCTCCGATCCAGCGGTGTCTGCAGGCAGGTGCGAGAGTGAGAGAAACACAGAGGCAGCCATTGCTGACCTCATACTGAAACTTCTAGTCACCTGACTGTCATAGTGATATGATGGCTTTGATACTTTCCAAGTCACTGATCTGGAACTAGCAACAAGGGGAATTCAGAACTCCTGATCTGCATATTTGTTCTGGGCAAGTGACTTCAGAAGTATCAAAGCCAGACCAGCACGATAGCCAGGCAACTAGCATTTTAGTAAAGGTAAGGAGTGTCAGCCTATTTATTTCTCTCCAGATAGGTTTCCTTCTTCAGCAAAGCAGCATGTAGAACGGTGACAGTCCAGTGTGTAAGGCATGTGTTGTTTTATAAGGGTGAGCGACAGGAACATTTGTATGCAGTGTATTACATTGTCAATAAGATAACATGTTGGGCAGTTTGATAATTTGCTTATGAGCACGTCTGCAAAGTCAACCAATAAACTGTAGCACACTGTCCGTATGTGATAATTGATAATCGCAAATCCAGCGAGAGGAAAACAAGGGAGCTAATATAAAGGAGTAGAGAGTAAGGAAGATGATGCAGGAGAGAGAAGGTTGTAAAAAAAAGTATACCTGCCTGCCACCAAGGGAGAAATCCCACAAAAGTTGTATGTACATCTTTCCTTCTAAGGATTTCTAGGGAGATACAAACCCCGTCACCTACAATTTGAGGTGTTACTTTAGGTAAGCAGGACCCATATTCTTTTTCTATATATTCTAGGCATTATATGGTGTCAGATACTTCAAAACAACCTGGAAGATGCAGAACAGCAGCTTGACTTCATGCGTGAGGTGCAGCAATCACTGGGAAGATCAAAGGTGAATAAACATCCATATCACGGCCCACTTTTTGTTTCACAAGGGCTTTTCAATAGTAAATAATGACAGCAAATTGGCCACAAAGGAGTAGAGACCATAGTGTTGCAATGCAGATTTTGCCTTAGTATACATGGGCTTCAGATTTAGTAACTGGCCAAATACAGCATGCTCTCATGTGCTTGCTGGGGAAAAGACTTACATCTGAGATCTGTCAAGATCTGTTTGAGGTCAGTTTGCAACACGTTTGAGTTGCAGTAACATGGACTTATATGGAGGAATAAAAGCAAAGCAACACAATGCATGTCAGAAGCAGCTATAAACGCAAATATGCCAAGGCTTCATATCATCCAAATTGAAATGTAAGCACTGTATTCCTGAAAACTGAAGCTGAATCCACCCGAAATGCAGCATGCTGGACTTAATTACTGGGTCCTAGAACATATTGGTAGGAAGAGATGATGTCCATGCATTTTGCTTGTGCTGTAAAAATGCACAACAACGTACCTGCTGGAGTTCAGGAACCTGGTGGTATACATATGTACTTATGTTAGTCTTCAGATTAATTTCTTTCTCCCTGTGGAGACCTTTGGATCATACAACTAGGCTCTACATGGAGCCTTCTCTGCAAATCTAGGATAAGCCCAGCCTACTTCCAGTGCTAACCCTAACCACTGTTATTCAACTATCGAATGCCAGAGACGCTACTTCCAACTAAAGTTCTAGCACTTGACAGTTGATTGATAGGAGTCAGGGTTTAGTGCTATGTGGATGTGGGGCTAAATCTCATAGGCCCGTGTACAAAGCTGGTGTGGGATCCAAGTGGCTCCACATGGAAACAGGAAAGGAAGACTAAAACAAGAGCTTGTAAAGCCTAACATAGGTACTTGTGGGCATGATCTAAACTTTAACACATATATGTTTTCTTATAAATGTTTTTGTTTATTTTAATAACTAGAGCGATAGCAGCAGGTAGAATGTGCTAGGTAGACTCTGCATTACAGAACATACATTCGCTAAGCAGCTCTAGCACAACCCAACACACATGAAGACTTACTCACAGAACTGTGTTAGCCATGTTCTTACACTTTTATTTATACCAATTCTTTAACCCAGTGACTGTTGCAGATGCATTTTGTACACTTGAAGTGAATCTCTGATGGAAGAATTATATGTGTTGCAATTGTACCTTTTCTTCTAAAAATGAAAGGTACCTGCACCTGGCTCTTGTGCTAACCCTTTGGCTTTAATACTGTGAGTTTCTGGCCTGGGAGAAGTATGCAGCTCTGCATATTTGTTCTGGGTTAGCAATTCAAAGTATTAAAGTAGATGAGTTAGCATGACAGGTAGGTAGCATTTTCAGATGGAGAGGCTAGTAAGGTGGCTTCCATGTTTCTCTTATGACAGGTTTCCTTTAAACTGCTGATCTAAGCATTTAACATTTGATGGGAATATTGACAGCTTTGATGGCTTCTGTTATATGTTCTACTGTGTTTCCCCGAAAATAAGACACTGTCTTATATATTTTTTGGCTCGAAAAAAACACACTAGGTCTTATTTTGGGGGTAGGTCTTATTTTTTTTTTTTTTTTTTTATGTAGAACAATCCAAAGTTAATGCAAATCCTAATTAAATAATCCAAAATGTCAAAGTTAAGAACAGGGTGATCAGGGCAATCAGGGGTGCCACACCTTTCCAAGAGCAATTTGGTAACCAGAATGAGTGAAGTGCGCTTTCACTATGGATTCCTCACAGGCGGAGTGCATTTGGTATCACTCCACCTGTGACAGGAGCCGGCGCTATAGAGGGAACATTGGCTTATGCGGCTCTGCTCCTTGCGCTGCCGCCTCGCTTCCTCTAGTGCTGGCTTCGTTGGCATCGCTGATTCTCTCTCGAGGCTCTTCAAGTTCCCCCTTATGCCACCACCGGCCCTGGTAATGGTCACAACTAGGTCTTATTTTTGGGGAAGGTCTTATATTTTAGCAATTCCCAAAAATGGTACCAGGTCTTAATTTCAGGGTAGGTCTTATTTTCGTAGAAACAAGGTATATATGGCCTGTCTGTATATATTTGTATACATTGTGCTTGTGTTTTGCAGGAGTTATGCTATGTGGAAGCCCTTCTTGCATCTAAGAAGGAGAAAGATGAGAAGATTATACTAGACCATCTGAAAGAATCAGTGGACATGCACTTTGCTGCATTAAACAATCTTCCCCTAGGGGTAGAATATTTAGAAAAACTGGACCCCACCTTTATTGTTGACATTGTGAAAGAGTATTTGGAATTTTGTCCAAAGCAGGTAAAAAGTTGTTTTTACAGATTTTTGTCTAGTTCTAATTAATCCCTACTCTCCACATCCTACTTTCTAATCTTAAAGCGTATATCAGGGCTAAATAAAAAAGAAATATGCAGTATACGGTATCTCTGCTTGAATTTTCCCAAGTGTTATTCCCTCAAAGGCTGTACAAGTACAGAAAAATACCTGTGAATCCTGGCAGAAATGCACTTCACTACTAATTTCTTCTTGTGGGCTGACGGCACTGTGACTTTACTGAACTGAAATTTCGAGGAATGGTGTCAGCTCTGCCCAGTTGTTTTTTTTGTTGAACTACAGAATACCTTACCCTCTTCTTATCTTTACAATACAGGGGAAGCTGTTTTGTGAGTATTTGAACCCAAACAATATATACAAACAAGATGTTTAAAAGATCCACATACTTTGAAATTATTGATCTTTTGAATGTATTAAAAAAGAAAACATTGAAAAGACTATACATTCCCTTTAAAATAACACTACATTTTAAGGACAACTTTAGCATCTCCAGTGGTCCATGAGAGTGTGGCTTACCTTTTAGGAATGAATGGGGCCGCAGTGCATAGGCACTATGAAGAGGACGTTTTCACTGGAAAGGTTGAGTGACACTAGGCAGGGCCACACAGCTAAGACTGCTGGATTGAGGAGGAAGGTAAGTATTTTTCCAGGTGGGGAGCACTCAGCAGAGTGGGGGGAATTTATTAAAGGACAATGTACCAAAGGTATAGTGCATTCAATTGTATGAAATAATTCCATATAATATTTCCAACTATGTCAGAGTACTTTCACAAGCACAGAATGTTAAACAAATTAATATTATCAACTCAAATAACGTGCCCACTGTATATACCGTATACTCTGCCTTTCATTTTAAATATCTTTTATATTCAAAAATTCCTCGATTGTGTATATTTTATATCTGTGATTGTTACCAACAGTTTTTTTTTAATATATGCGTTTATGAAAACTGTGGAATATCTTGTGTCCATTTTTAAGTACCGTTTGCCAAAGAATAACTGTACCATTGTCTGTTTTGCTGCAGCCGGCGTCCCCAGGGCAAACCATATCACCTCTACTAGAAAAGGCTGCAACCATTCTGTCCCCTGTAATTGCAGTAGCCCCATGTCTACCACAGCCTCTCTATTTCAAGTCACAGGTCGCTTACTTGGCAGGTACGTCACTTTATTCTTCCTAAAAGGGGGTCATAGACATGCAAGAGTAGTCATTTGGGCAGTCCTTTAAACATTCGGTTTACCGACTGCCCATATTTAAAATGAAAGTCCAGTCAAAACTTTTCTTTTTGTTGGATACAGCGAGCAAGGATTAGAACCTCTATTGAGTTTTTATTGCTAAATGAAATTAGTAGCAGTAGAAACCCTACAGGTGTTCTAACCCTTCCCCACTCCATCCAAAACAAAAAAAAAACATGTCTGGACATATAATTTAACTGACTGAAAAAAGGGAAGTGGCAGGGTGGACAGTTCTGAGACCTTGTAAAACAGCACCCTTCCAGTGTGCTTGTTTCTAAATGTTTCTTTTGTTAATTGCCGTTCTTTAAAAAGCAATCCCCCTTGGGTGATCAATGTACATTGGAAGGGTTTTAACCTATTTTGTGGTAAATTCCTATCTGTTTCTAGTCTGAAGAAAATGCTTTTTGTTTCAGCATGTGCTCGGCAAACTGATCCCTGAATGGGAGGGTCTGTGTTCATTATAACCCATCTGGTGGACTTTCTGTTTTGTAATGAGGACAGTTGCTGTGTCGGCATCCCTTTAGAAGTAGTTAACCCCTAGGGGGTATTGCACCAAATATTAAATTCCTATTGCAAGGAATGCTTGAAATTTTACTTCTATCTTAGTGGAAAATTCTGAGAAAATCTATGAACCAAGCACAGAAGCAGGAAGTGACATTTCTGGGGGCATTCTGTACACCAGCTGCTGCAATTTTAAATGCACAACATATTTGTAGATGATGGCACACTTGCCTACCAATGTGCCACGCTGCAACCACCGCAGTGTCTCTTGTGGCTCCTTTGATGGCATCTTTGCTCGATCTTCTTCTGGGTTTGGCCTATTCTTCCATCTCAATTGGCTAGCCTGGGGTGACATAATCCCTGCACAGGAGTTCATTCATCCCGGCGCTCTGAAAACCTGCCTGCCAGAAATGTTTGTAAAAGTTGACTTTAGTTCCATTTTTAATAGCATTTCCCTTTCCTGTTTGTTGCACTGTTTTCCATATTTGTTGAAGATATGTTTACATTTATTGCAGAAATATCATTTTATCATTTCCAATTGCAGGTAATTTTGATGGAGCACAAGGAACCTTACAGCGCTGTATAGAGCTGAATCCTGAGTGGGCTGATGCTCACCTTCTTATGGCCCTGATTTACCTGTCACAGGAACAGTATTCTGAGTGTTCACTGTCTCTAGAGACTGGGGTCAGCCATAACTTTCAGGTGAATGTTTATCACAAGGGAATGTGAATATTATACTTGCCAACAGTCCAAACAGTGGACACAGATAATGATATAATTAGAAAAATTAAAATCGGGGCATTGTTGTAGATTGGGGCAGAGCCAAAGTTGTGCCGGAATCTCCAGGATAGGCCAAATATAGCGGGAACACATACTGATATAATTGGGAAAATTAGGATTATCAGGCAATGGTTGGCGATTGGGGCAGAGCCAAACATATCCAAGATGGTTTGCATGGTTTTCCATAAACATGCTCAACAAGTGCAATGCTTGTCATAGCTAAACGCTGCTTAATTGTTCATGCCATGGTGTCTCTACTTGTGATCCAATCCAATCCTTAAGATACTATTGATGAGTTTTCTGGATTCCCTGTCAAGTGAAATTTAGTAAAATAGTTTCAAGTAAATTATGGTGGGCTGCTGTTGCTGGCTGCAAAATGCTAATTGCCCTGCCGTTATACTGGCTATAAGAAGTCACTCACCAGGGACAAGTATGCATGCATATTTGTTTAGTTACGTAAATATGAAATATTGCATTTTTTTGAGCCAGCAGATAGGGCTCTAGGCTGCTTTTACAACTAACCTGCCTGAAAGGAGTTGATTCCATCTGTGCTGTTGGATTAGCCAAGCTTTGTTGCTTTGGGAATCCTTTTTCATGCATTTTGCATTT
This sequence comes from Nanorana parkeri, assembly GCF_000935625.1. Taxonomy (NCBI): domain Eukaryota; kingdom Metazoa; phylum Chordata; class Amphibia; order Anura; family Dicroglossidae; genus Nanorana; species Nanorana parkeri. The sequence continues at coordinate 1,087,372 of NW_017306389.1, forward strand.
ATTTGGTAAACATAGCTCATATACATACTGTAAAACCAGATATAAAACAATAAAAAAGTAACATAAAAATTATATTTATAATATTATAAATATTAATAAATATTAATAAATAACATATCATAAATAAATAAATAACATATCAAGTCTGTTATGCTCACCATAATTTATTTTGATCATCATGTTTCCTTTTTTTCTGATTTAGGTGCGAGAACATCCTCTTTATCATTTAATTAAGGCTAAGGTTTTAGAGAAAACAGGGAACCGGGAAGAAGCTATACAGATGCTAAGAATGGCCATGAGCCTCCCTGAGATGAAGAGAGCACCAGCTGCAAGAAGTAAAACAGGAAGCCTTAGTATAACTGACCGTGTATCTATCTACCTGGAGCTGGCCAAACTTCTACATCTAAATGGAGAGCAGGTATAGCATGAACTGAGGCGACTTATGATTACACTACGAGCCTTTGTTTTGTTTTTTTGCACTACTGAGAGTGAATGGAATTGAAAGAGCTTTGTGTATTCTGCATACACGGCTCTGTAAATTTGTCTTTAGTACTACAGTAGTGCTCTGTACTAGGCTGCAGGGGCATTGAAAGAAAAAATCTGCTCCTGTCTTGACTCACTCATACAAACACAACTTCACCAATTACAATGGTGGGCTACGGAACTTAGGCAGGTCATATAGGGCTGAGCCCCCCAGAATGTTTGATTGTTGCAGGGTATGGTGGTGGGCCCTCCTAACTTGCTGGACTTTGGGCAACTTTCCCCATTTATACTATGGTTAAAACAGCCTTGATGGTGATTCACTTCCCTGATGGAATCTCAGTAATGTATAATGTACATTTCAATGGCTGGTGTGTCTAGCTCAGAGAATGACCTCTTCATTATGGCTGGCTGGGAGTGGATCGAGACACACACTACTGCAAATAAACCCCACCGCTGAAGTTTACAGCAGATACAAGAAGCCAGTGAGCTTTACAATCAGCTAGCATTTACATTTATAATGGACCTTTTTTTCTGACCTGATTACTCAATCATGTGATTTTTTTTTTAGCATGAAGCTACAAAGATAATACAAGATGCTGTCAATGCATTTTGTGGAACTTCAGAAGAAATACGAATTATTGTGGCTAATGCAGACATGACCCTCAATAAAGGCGATGCAGAGTTAGCGCTGAACATGCTGAGAGACGTCACACCGAACCAGCCATACTACATTGAGGTCAAGCAAAAGATGGCAGAAATCTACCTCAGAAATCGAAAGGATACAAAATTATACATTGGTTGCTACAGGTATGTTTCTAGGAACAGGGACTTTAAGAAATCAGATAGTGTTTAGTACTTTGGCATTTTTGCTAAAACAAATATGTCAGCATGCCAACACAACATAAACTTAAAATGCCTGTCCACTCAAGCAAATCATTTCATTTATATGTGGAGTCTGGTAAGCTGAGTCACCACTCAGAAATCATCTCGTCCTAGTCTGACTTAAAGCTGAACGCCAGGTATAAATTATTATGTATACTTACAAATGGCCCAGCTTGGGCCAGTGTAAGTGTACATATGTCATCACTGATCACCTGCTGGGGGATCCTTAAAAGCCAGAGCTACTACAGTGCTGGCCTTGTTACTACAAAGCATTCTTTGACTGGACGAGGGATAGATTGTGATGTTACTTCCCCCTCGTCAAATCCAAGAACTCCTTGTATGCATTGATAAAAATTCTAGGCGTTCCCTGAGTGCCCTCTGTGCCGAGTGAGCAACTTTCCCCTGTGTCGTTTAGAGCAGAGGGGAAGCTGCAAAACTCAGCACCATCACAGGACTCGGAAGATTGCGGCCAGCACTGCAGTAGCTCCGGCTATTACAGTGCTTTACAGGATCCCGAGTGGCCGATATGCATACTTAGATTGGGCCAAGCAGGAGCAATGTAAGTATGCACAATAATTTATACCTGGAGTGTTGCTCTAAAAATAATTCTGGTTTGTTGCTATGGGTTACTGTATTTAAGAATTCTTTATTAAACATGGGTTTTAATTTGTCCGAAATTGTGGTGAATCTGACTTCCTGTAAACATTTAAAGCCCCACCTACATGGTCTGAAAGGAAAGTGTCGCCCACAGTGAGATTTTTGTTTTCTGACTTGCACTACAAAAATGACATCTGATTGTTGCTAAGGGCAACACCCTTTCCACTTATAGATCATTTTTGCTAACTGTTGTATAAACAAATTGTTAATTTCCTTCCAACAGAGAGCTGAGCGAGAAACTGCCTGGCCCACAGACAAGTCTTCTTCTGGGAGATGCCTACATGAACATTCAGGAGGTATCTTCTGCCCTATCCTCCAGGGCTGTATTGCACTGCCCAATGTTACCAGTTTAGCGTGTTTTCCAGCAATGGGAATAGGGGTGTAATCATGCTGATTTGTTGACCAATGAGCAGGACGATGACAGCAGCTGCAAAGAGAGATGATGACGGTGTCAATGTTCTGGCTGTACAGTGTAGTAGGGGTTTGTCAATCGTAAGACTGGCCTTACAGCATTACAAATAATGCATCAGATTAAATATCTATCTATCTATCTATCTATCTATCTATCTATCTATCTATCTATCCTATCTATCTATCTATTTATCTCTCTATCTACAGTATTTAGACTGCATGTATAATTGTTTGCTTTGGAATTACAATGGTGAGGTTTTTATCATATTATGAAGCAATTTTTGACATTATTGTGTGTTCTGCAAATGTGACTGATTTGAGCTTCACTTCAAATATCTGCATAGTGTGATCAGCACAACTGGAATATCCAGACCCAACATATTTCCACCTTCATAACAAAGAAACATTTGGCCAGGTTAGTCTAAGAAAGCATATTGGCTGAGCAGATCAAATAAATCGCCTAGTTTGAGTCTGTGTTACCTGTGAAATAAATTACGCTTTGAAATACTTAAACTCCAGTCAAAACCTCTTTTTTAACTTTTTGGATAGAGTGGGGGGCATTTTAGACCTCTGTCAGACTTCTGTTGTTATCTGTATCCCTATGATGGGGAGATTTCCCCTCTTATGGCTATGCGATTACAAAGGAAGTGAAGGATATCTTCCCAGTGGGGGCCCAGACTGCACACCCAACTCTACAGAACATAAGTGCTTTTCTTGTTGTCCATGTCCTGGTAGTCACACCGAAAATTAGTGGAAATGTCTTGCATATGATCACCTTAAAAAAGAAAGAAAGATGATTTATGATGTAAGCTGAATACTTTTTCTATTTATAGTCTTCTAGATGTGATGATTGTGTGTTTCTTGTATCAGCCAGAGAAAGCCTTAGAGGTCTATGATCAAGCACAAAGAAAGAAGCCAAAGGATGCAACACTGGCAAGCAGGGTTGGACTGTCTCTAATGAAAACCCATCAGTATAAAAAGGTTGTAGTGGATTTCATTGATTCTTTATTTTTATGCCATCTGCACATTCTGAACATCAGGATGTTAATAGGCTTTACAAGCAAAGTTTGAGGGACATCCTAAAACATTTAATGTGAGAATGGCTTAATGTAGCTTAATGTACCATAATGTACCTAAACCTCAATCAATTGCCTTGAAACTGTGCGCAACCCAAGTTCTCAGCTTCTCAAACCTATCCTGGATGTTTCATGGATTTTGGTTACCCACAAGGCAAATGAGTGACATTAATCTTGTTTTTTGGGAGCTTAATGTGGCTTAATGTACAAAAAACAACCTAAATGTTCACCAATGTCCACCAAACGTTACGCATTACAAGATGCTATCTACGCCAACATATTCTGAAGATTTTGGGTCATTTGATAAAACATACCAAAAGTTATTCTCATTAAACTGTTTTATTGCAATCCTAAAACATTTAGCTTAATGTAAAAAGAGCTTAATGTACCATAATGTATCTAAACCTCAATCAATTGCCTTGAAACTTTGCATCATCCAAGTTCTCATCTTATTGAGTGACGTTAGGCTTGTGTAGCCCCTACTACCTTTTGTGCAGTGGCTATTAGCAATTTAAAGGGTTATAAAGGATAGCTGGCACAATGATAAAATATAAAATCCCTGACAGGGACATGGGGATCCTGTTATACACTGTAGTAAATGCGGTACATTCCAGATTCACTGTGATCTGTATGATTGAACCTATTGAAGAACATTCGACCAGAAGGGAAAATACACTAAGTACATCTGTTTTTGCCCCATTCTTACAACAGCAGGTTAACTCAAACAGAACTGATGTAGCTGCAGCTTTGCGAAGTTCCTCAGTAATATAGTGACTGTCCCCGTAGAGATAACATCTTTCTGTATCCCTCTGTATATTAATATTGGGCTTTGTAACCTGCCATAACAATGGCCATATTTATGAGGAATAAATGTTGCTATTTTTTAGAAACTTTTATATGTTTTTATATGTGGAATTTCAGTGTATTCAGGGGGTTCTATGTACAGACTCTTAGGCCTGGTTCACACCTGGGCGTTTTACAGCGCGTTCCTACGCGCTGTAAAACGCTTAACATGTGAAAACCAATGATTGCCTATGGGCATGGTTACCACCTGGGCATTTTACAGCGTGTAGGAACGCGCTGCAAAACGCCCTACACCTAAAGAAGTACAGGAGCTTCCTTGGGGCGTATAGCCCTCGGAAACGCACGTTTTTTTTTTACCGCGAATCTCTGTAAAAACGCACGGCACGAAACGCGCGGCAAACGCGCATATTCGGTACGCCTAGGTGTGAACCCAGCCTTACTCACTGCAAGCTATGTTACCGTATGTACCCTGTGCTTTGTATGGTTGTGTGTGGAGTGGGTGATTTCCTGGTTTACACTATACAAGATTTTTTTCCTTTAGTCTACAGTCCTTTAAATTCATAGTGTATGTAGGTTTGTACATTAGAAAACATATTGTTGAAGTGCAAGATATACCTCCATTCCACCTTCAGTACGGTCTGATATTATGAGGGTGTGGACCTCTACCTCCATCCCGCAGTTCTCCATTCTCCTGTGACATTTTCATTGAGTGTGATAGTCATCTCACCTTTATCTTATTTCTAGGCAGTAAATTACTATGAAGCAGCTCTGAAGATGAGTGCAGAGGAGTTTCTGTGCTGTGATCTTGCTGACCTTTTTCTTAAACTGAAGAACTATAACAAAGCAGAACATCTTCTGAGACATGCTTTAAATCACGAGCCTGGTATGTTCACCTTTACATGATGGGATTTAGTAGAACAAAATATTTTTACTATAGTTTGTGAACACATTTGATTTTTGGGGAAATACATACATATCCAGTATATAAACATGAATTATTGTTAATTATACCAAATAGTCTGTCGAGTTCCCAATATTAATTATTATTGACTCTATTGTGTGGCATATCCCATTTGTCCTGCTTGGGTTGGGAACTATGAGACACTGGTAAGTGAAAGACAAGGTGTTTGGTTAGTTGGGCTGGTCTTGCGGTCATCTTTATTAACAGCACTTGCACACATCCAGCTCCCCATCCTTCATTTTTTTCCACAAATTATACAAAACATGGAGCCAGTACATTGTGCCTTTTGTGATTCCAACCAAATGAACAGCAAAGTCAGACGTTGACTCCATATTCTGTAATCATCAGGAAAAGGTCATTATCTCTGTCAAGTAATTGCTGTCTGTATTTGCATTCAGAGATTTCCCCTTGCTTCTGGTTGTGTCACTGGGACAAGAAGCAGGGAGAGTTTCCTCCCTGACAACAATAAAAGCAAAGCAAATTGTTGGCGCTATATAAATCCATAATAATAATAATAATTGGCAAAAATATCTTTACCTCCTGTTGAATTATCAGTTAGATGTTCTTCTTTACCCCCCTCTATGCAAAAATAAAGTGGGGAATTTAACAGAACTGGAGCAGACAAAATCTGGAGTAGTTGTGCATGGTAACCAATCAGCTTCTCTCTTCAGTTTGGTCAGTTAGATTTGAAAATGAAAGAGAGAAGCTGATTGGTTCCCATGCACAGCTGCTCAGGATTTTGTTTGCTCAAGATGCTGTTCGGCTATTCACTTCAGCCTCGTACGGCTGAAGCCGCTCAGCCGCCTTCGGCTGCTGTACGGGCTATAGCATATAGCCCGTACAGCAGCCCTTTGGTTGGACTGAACCGAAGGGCTCCATCGACCGATGAGAGCCAAAGGATCAGCCGAAGCTATGGCTGGATCCTTTAACTCCTTCGTGAATAACCCCCTTAGTTATAGGTGCATCTGCACTTACAGTTTTCTCTTAGTCCCCCTACAACTACGTTAAGTGGTATTTTTATATTTGCCAGGAGCCAAGCTTTAAACCAGTAAAGTGTGCTAAACCTACGAGGACATATTTAGTTATGAATAGATAGCGTAAGTAGAGTAATAGTCCACTGTCAGCAGCAGAAATGCTAACACACTGTTTCTGTTTTCTTTCAGTTTCTGATTTGCCTTCAATGTGTAATGATGTGAAGTTTCTCATTTTACTTGGCCGTACATATAAAAACTATAAAACAGAAGACTTGGTTGACACTTTAAACAAGGTAAGATAGCCACCAGTGTTCTGAAGTCTATACAGAAAAATGATGTATTTAAAGCTATTACATCATAATCTTTTGGCATTCCATGTAGTTTTGAATGTATTATAACCAATAACTTAAAGGAAAACTTCACTTTTAGTGAAATTGTCATTGAAATGTTCCCCCAGCCCCATAGCTGAGAGCCACCTACCAAAACACTTTCCTTTAGCCCTCATTCACACCCTGCGTTTTATAGAGCTTTTTCTGCTCGAGCCTCCCCAAAAAAAACATTCATTTTTTTGGCCATGTTCACATCTGAACATTGTTTTGTTGCTTGTAGCACAACACATGACACTTGAAGAAAGTACGTGTGCTTGTTTTTGGCAGATTCTGCGCTGCTTGGTCCTTTAGACTTAGACAATAGAAACGCGCAAAAATGTGTCTTTCCACATTTGTACGCACATAAAACACGCATTTGTCAATTCACATCTATGTGTCACGATCTGCTCGCTTGCAAAATCGCGGGACTGTATGTACACGTGTCTTACTTGTGTAAAAACATGCAAAACACGCGCTACACAAAATGGGCCTTTCTACGCACGGAGACGTTGTCGCTCAGGTGTGAATGTGCGCTGAGCCCCGCTCCATCCAGATCCTACTCATGGCAGCTCCCAGCCATCCAGAGGAACATGGCTTCACCCAAAAGAATAAATGGAGCTGTGCGTACATACAGTAGGAGCTGGACACAATTGGGACTTCCTTCTACAGTAGCTGCACAGTGAAGGATTTGTAAACAAGGCTGGAGGTAAGTATTTAGGTAAGTATCTCACAGTCAGAGGGGCAGGGGAACACCTAAAGGACAACTTAATTAAAACACAGTTAACACAAGCTGCAATATTACACTGCCAGAATCCAGAATAAATGCTGTCATGTTCACATATGTGTTGCAGACACAAGCTCTAAAATGTGTACAAAACAGCCCCATTAACTTTTATGGTGTGCAGATCTGACATACATATGCAGTACAGGTTGGTGCTGTTCTAGTGGCAGGGCAATACTGCATAGAGGTGTTCATCTGTGCTCTCCAAAGTGCAGTATAGTGTGAACCTGTACTCTTTGTCTATGGCGGCCCTGTTCATTAGGCGTTGCTCCACATAACTTTGATGAGCTTATTGATTTCTCTGAATGAGCCCTTATATGACTGACTCTGTGGAACTTTTTAACAGGCCACTTATGATATACTGTACAAACTTGAGCTACATAACAGTCGTATTACTGGATTTCATTTCAGGCACTGGATATTCAAATGAGGATATTAAAGCGAGTCCCTTTTGAACAGCCAGATATGGTCACAACACAGTTACAAACGGCTTCTAATATCTGTGTACAACTTGCTGAACATTACTTAAGGGAGAAGGATTACACAAATGCACTAAAATATTTCAAAGACGCAATTTCATACCACGACACAGACAATAAAGTAAGTAATTCACATTATCCACCCAGAGAATCGTATATATCTCTTTCTGTCCTCCAAATTCTTGCAGTAGGGAAGCTGCGGCGTATATAACTGCATAGACTCAGAAGAGGTATAAGAGGGACTTTAAACTGCACCCCCCTACAATATTAAAAATTTGGTTAGATTTCCGCTATAAAGGACCAGAAAAAAATTAAAAAAAACAAGCTGACTTGTATAAAAGAGCTATGGATGTACAGCATTTGTAACATTTCATTAACAGAAGTAAAGGCCTGTGTTGGCGGTCTCTGGGCTTGTGTCAAGGACATCATGTTGACCTCAGTTTAAGACGCTCCTGAGATCATTCTGAATTAATTGACAGGTGCATTTGACTTGCAGTTGATCATTATTAAAAAGAAGTTTGAGAGTTTAATACGACTTTAAGCAAGTTTTGTATTGCCATAGATTTTTATGAGAATGCAAAACCCCCTTGAAGTGGACAAAAGCCCGTCGGCAGGCGCCAAAAGATATTTTGTAAGGATGTAGCTGCTACTGTGGACTGTAATATTTTGCTTTGCACAGCAGATTTCTTGTCTAGTTATCCCTCTGAGTGTCTGTCTTTCTCTCCCTAGCCTGTAATGACTTTAGATGGAAACAACTAAGTTGAACTCTTCTGGACACACAGGAAACACAGATATGAAGTGAAACCTCTAGAGCAGTGGTTCTCAACTCGTGGGTCGCGACACCCTCTGCAGTGGGTCGCGGCGTCATGCCTGAATAGACCGGCCTGAGACTGCATAGAGGGCGGGAATTTGTGGTTCAGCCTGTGGAACCTCATGTCAAACTGTCATCCTCTCTCCCGGCCTCCCCCGGGTTCTCCGATAAAGTGGTATGGCCCGGGGAGAGAGGACTATTTCCTCACTTTCGGCCGGCGCATTAATATCAGGAGCCGCGGCTCCCGACAATTAAGTTATAGTTCCGGCCTGCACTGGAGAGTACAGCAGATATCAATCCGCCGCTGTATCTACTGTACTCTCCAGTCCAGATAGTTCAGTCTGCTGGAATCAGAGAAAGGTAGGCAGGCAGATAGGGAGATGTGCACTGTGGCAGGACAGGGGACACTGATGGATATTATGCATTCCAAGCCCACATAATATCCATCGTGTATATCCATCACTGCCCCCTGTAGTGTTAAAGTGATTTGAATTAAAAACACTTGTGTGAGGAGGTTCTTATGGAAGCAGTCCTTCTCTGTCACATTTATAATAGCGTTGTATCAGAACACATCTGATCTTATTAGCTATGTTAGGGCATAGGGCAATGCAGTTATTTTTGTCATCACTAGTTGCAGAATCAGACCCATTTAACCTCCTTATTATACCAGATACTTTATATTTCAAGATGAATAAACCTGGGGTGATTTAAAGGTGGCCATATATGTAGAGATTTGTAATCAATTTAGGTACAAACGATTGTAAACACATGATTCACCATCGATTAAATTATCTAAAACAAAGCAACACATACAGTTTTATTCTGCACTTTGTTTAAACTGAAAGTACCTTAAAATATACAACCTATCCGTTATAAATATGAACAATCTGTTTAGAAATGACCATTTAATCAGTCTATTGATTCTCTGACACTCGCGCAGATATTTGTCTGATTGATCACAAGCAAATGTCAAAATTCCACTACAGCCGATAGACTTGGCAGGGTCGAAATCAATTGAGAGCTCACTAAATTGATCAAATGGACGGTCTTTGGTTTATGATTTTTATTCAATTTGACCAGTTTAATCACACTGGTCGATTGTATGATCATATCAATACGTGTGTGGACACCACTAGACTTTGGCTTGACCCTATAGAAAAGCAGTCAGGAAACTCAAGAAGTGGGTAGTAGCAGGCTGGCCAATCATTTACTGGTTCTTAGGTGAATGTCCATGTTTAATAAAAGTATTTGGAAGTCTTTCAGAAAGTAGCTGATCACATTTCATTCCATTGAACAGGTAATGCTACACTTGTCACGTCTGTTCCTCATAATGGATGACTTGGATTCTTGTGAAATGCAGTGCAATATCCTACTTCAGGACCCAAGATATAAAGATGAAGCTACCATGGTAAAGGGTGCTGGCTTGTCTTTCATGTTCTGTGTTCTGCAAATAAGTGTGTGTGTGTATGTGTGTGTGTGTGTGTGTGTGTGTGTGTGTGTGTGTGTGTATGTGTATATACTGTGTTTTCCTGAAAATAAGACACTTTCTTATATATATTTTTTTGGCTCAAGAAAACACACTAGGTCTTATTTTTGGAGTAGGTCTTATTTTATTTTTTTAATGTACAACAATCCAAAGTTAACGCAAATCAAAATTAAATAAACACAACACAAAGAAGAAAGGATTAAAAACAGAAGCATTAGGTTGGTCCACATTCATTAGACCTGTGGTAGACCAGACTGATAATTACATTCCATTACAGACAAGCATTTGACATAAGGAGTGACGCATATATTCAGAAATCTGTAGAATCTTGATCTACAATATGTCTTGGTCAACATAAATAATAAATATCAATCATAATAACATATTTGTGCATTGTTACTACTGTGGCCAGTATCTCATTGGCCACATTCATGAGCAGATCTAAGATCCACATAAATGGAAATCAAGAAATGGATGATGGTATCTGATACCAGATACTGTTGAAATACAAAGGATATTCAAGAACACTATTGGAGCAGTTGACATTAGAATTTAGGGTAGCCATAGATGAACAGCATCCCACCAAGAATAATGGATGCTGAGATGTGTCCATCCTTGAGCCCAGTAGTGCCCTCATGTATTTTGCCAACAAATTTTAAGCAGCACAGACATACTTAACAAGTGTTTTACAGTGAGGAAAAGTACCATCACACAGAGATTTTTTACAAGTTGGAAGATCTCTATGTGCAATAGTGAGTACTTCCATTAGGCGAAAGTGGTCTCTGTGACCTGTACAGAATCCATACACAACTGGCTCTTTGTCTGATCATTGCAATAGGTCATAGCACAGAATCCGGCTACTTTTGACTAACTGTAACGCCGGGAACGCTAACCTGTATGTACTTACACATAGAAGGATATATGAACAGTGTTACTCATATTGCGTATAAACTCAGGAGAGAACCTTCAACCCTGTTTTCTTATCATCAACACTCTACCTACCCAAGAATGGATCAGTTCTGTGTAGGTCAGCTGAAGCTGACACACCCGAGGAAAGTAAACTAGGGTATACACAGTTAGAATTTGGAATAAACGTAATTGATTTTGGAACATTTCGCTCGACTTTCTAATCTTTGAAGTAATCAAATCGATTGTCAAATCGATTGGGTCTTTAAAGTGAACACAGGTTCACCTTATTTACTATCATTCACTTTGGACAATCACTTTACTAACCTTTGGAAATCAACCCCATATGTTTGTATGTCAGTAATGCGTATATGTTTGAAATGCAGATAATATCATCCTAATTGTTAGCCCTAGAATTAAACTTATCTTCTGTCTTTATCTATTAGATGATGGCAGACATCATGTTCCGAAAACAGCATTATGACAAAGCTATAGAGCACTTTCACCAGGTTCTGGAAAAAACACCAGGTCTGAATTTCTTTTATTGGTATAATACAGCGTTTCCCCAACTTTCTTATCTGTGTACCACCATGACAACCTTTCCAGTATCTGAGCATGACTTGTGCTATAAAAATAAGCACGTATTCCACCCACCTATACTTCCAGTATCCAATCAGGACTCCTTCAAATTGTCTAACGAACCACAAACCCCTACAGAAGCCCCCACAAACCATTTCCCCTGGCTCTCTGACGGTAGAACCCACATGTGTAATATCTAATAATGTGTGTTCTGTGCTATCCTGTGTGCATTCTAGATAACTTTACAGTCTTGAGTAAACTGATCAACTTACTAAGAAGAAGTGGAAAGCTAGATGATGCTCCGAAGTTCTTTGATCTGGCGTTGGCTGCATCTTCAAGGACCACAATAGAACCTGGCTATAATTACTGTAAAGGTCTTCATTGCTGGTAAAGAGACATCTGCATTATCCGGTATAATCTGAATCAAACCTCAAAGTTATAACATCAAAATGCATACACAGTCATACACAAGTCAGTTTGTAGTTTAATGTTGGCTGTAGGTTCGCTGCCAAAATTGTAGATTTCTTTTGCTTGCTACGTTAGAACAGGTTTCAGTTTGTATACACAATTTTCCAGAATTCTTATTCCCTTCTTCCTTTTCTGCTAAAAGTTTACCCTTCAGGCCATATTACAGGCTGCCTGTTAATGGAATATGGCATCCCTACAATGTTCTTTCGTTTACTTTACAGGGAATTCAATCTTTGGTCAGTTCCGTACCTTGAAGGTGTCCGTTTTATTGTTAAGAAGCTTTTTTGGACAAAGAATCATATATTGACAGTCAGAAACTATCAATATAGTATGAATGTGTTAACTGCATAGCAAATCCTTAAAATAGCCAAAAAACTTGAAATGCCAGTTTTCCGCTGTCTATGTGAATATGAAGCAGGTGTTGCCAGTATAAAAAACTACTTTTTCGATGAATTTTTAATTTCAGGCATCTAGGGGAGCCAAATGAGGCCCTGAAATATTTTAACAAGGCTCGTAAAGACAGCGACTGGGGTGAGAAGTCTGTTACAAACATGATCCAGGTATGTCTGAATCCAGACAATGAGATCATAGGCGGAGAGGTTTTTGACAGCCTAGATGAAAATAACAGGTAAGTGCATTTCATGTCATCTAGCCAGTAGACATGTCATGTACAGCTTTATAACGACTCCATTGATAATTTTCAAAATATTAAAAAAAGGCTTTAAAGAAAAGGTTTAGAGCTCCCACCACCCACGCCGCAGATCTCTGGTGTCTTCAAGTACTACACTGACTGAAAATCCACTTGCAGGAGTGTCAGATGTCTGTTACAACTCTCCTCTGTGGTTCCTTCTGCCAAACGCAACAGTGACATTGGGGTTAGAAGAGGGGGACGGGGTGCCAGGCATCTGACACTCCCATACATGTGTTTGATGGGGAACCCAGTGTAGTATTTTAATGCAGTAGTGACTGGGCATGTAGGTGTTCTTTGCAGAGAAGCCACTTTTAAAACAAGCACCAAAGGTGTTTTAAGCTTAGTTTCAGAATGTTTGTCTACATTTGGAAAACCTTGACATAGGAGCATGTTACCTGAATATCTGGTAGTGACATCCTCTGGGGATCCGTAAGTTACTTCTAATAGATGCTACTACAACAGTGCCGTTGTCATTACACAGACAGTGAAAATTGTAGTGTTCCGTTATATTGGGGGCCACCGGGAGAGGGGCGCCTTGCATTGGTGGTCAGAAAGAAAAGGGCAATCTTACATTTGTGGTCAGGTGGAATAGGGCCCCCTACATTGATGGTCGGTGGGAGAAGGGTCCCCTTACATTGGTGGTCAGTGGGAGAAGAGCCTTTTTACATTGGTTGTCAGTGGAGGAGGGACCCCTTACTTATGGTCATTGGGAGAAGGCCCTCCTTACATCGGGGGTTAGTGGGAGAAGGGACCTCTTACATTGGAGGTCAGGGGGGAAATGCCTTTTTAGATTGGGGTTCAATGGGAGAAGTGCACCCTTATATTAGGGATCAGTGGAAAAGCATCCGCTAACATTGATGGTCAGTGCTCAAGTATTCACTAGCAACCTTGGGGGAACCCTGGTGCAAAAAGGTCTGCCATAGGAAATCACATATATTGGATAATTGTGCTGTATTAAGGGCTGTAATTAGCAGGGCAACCTTTGATTAGGTGTCTCTTCCATGTTATCCATAATGCTTCACACTGTCTGATTTGTTGTCCCTGTAGCCTCCCTTCTCTTTCTTACGTGTCTCTAGCAATGCAAGAAACAGGCACAAATGTGTTACTTGTATACCATGAAAAGTGCATTAGGGGTACAGGGCACAGTGATAGAAAGAGTGACATTCTATGATGCCCACACAGGAGAGATGGAGATGGAACCCTGTATAGTAAATGTTCCTCTGTCTTTCAGCCTGTCGGGAGAAAGGAGGGATTCCGAGAAGCTGGGTATTCGGACGGCTGAAAAATTGCTGAAGGAGTTTCACCCCCACACTGTGCTGGGACAGATCCGGCTGACAATGCTGCAGTGCTACTGCTTAATGGCCACTAAAGACAAGACCAATGTGGAAGCAGCACTTACTACGTTTACTGAAATGGCAACCAGGGAGGTAATGGACACCCCATCCTAAGTTCACCTTGTCATATGGGATCTCTACAGTCTGTATATTGTTGTATGTACTGTATAGCCAGAGCAGCCATCAGGGGGGTACGGCCGATACTCATGTAAGGGGCCCGGGCAGCCTGGGGGGGCCCACCCGGGTCCCTTACATGGCCGACGGTGAAGGGTGAGGAGGCCTGGCCTAGCAGCGCAGGGCCCCAGCATTGCCGCTCCAGCGGCTCTGAGACAAGCTGGGGCCCCATCAGCGAAGCTGCTCGTCTGATGTCAGACTGGCTGGAAGTGACCTCACGTTAGTGACGTGACATCACTTCTGGCCGGTCCGGCGGCAGACGAGGCCATGTGTGCAGGTAAAAGGAGCTAGGAAGGAAAGAAGGGAGGGGAGGGATGCAGTCCTGACCAGCCCACCTGAGACCCCTTCAGAGCCCACCATAGACAGTCTGAGATGCATATATGGTGGGTCACTCTCAGGTGGGTCCTGCGTCCAGCGCGTCGCTAAGCCCTGCGTCCAGCGCGTCACTAAGCCTGGCGTCCATCGGTGGGGGGGGGGCCCAGCCTAAAGCCGTGTAAGGGGCCCCAAAATTTCTGATGGCTGCCCTGTGTATAGCCACCAAAAATGTAACATATTTATTGAGTACAGATCTTAATGTGAGTGCTTACTATAGCTTTGAACAAGATTTAATAAAGCTGGCCATACACATGCCAGATTTTCCTGCCGACACCACCCGGCTTTACAAACTTCAAATGCACCAAGCAGAGAAAGTCAGACAAACATTGACTAAAGCTAATCAACTGCACTCACTGTTTGGCTATCTGACAGCTGTGGATGCCAGCTGTCAGAATACAGTAGCCGGGAGGGAGATTTGTTCATCCACACTGTTTAGCGAGTATAGGGGAATCAAATGATTTCTCTCATTCAATCTGCTGGGCCGAACAAGAGAAATCATTACGTGTGTGGCCAACTTAGGCTTTAACTCTGCTTGATACTTCCTACAATCCTGATCAAAGCTTGTGTAAAGCAACGTTCATAAAGACCTGATGCTAATGCTGAGTGTAATGCTCTTCAAACTAGTATGAGATCAAACTGCATCTATGTGTATGAACTCTTCCTACTCATTTGTACATCCCTCCATCTAGTGGCCAAAGGTAGTATCACACCAGTTTAGAAAGCACCTTGATGCAGATCATGTGAAGGAACTTATGATCAACATGCCAGTAATGGTGTAATATCAGTTTCTCTGTCTGTACTGTCTGCCAGCCTTCAGAGGTTCTGGCCCTGGATGGTTAGATGTTGGAGGCCAGGCTTTGCTCTATGTCAGGGCAGAAGATGATGCTATGGGGACAGTGGCCAGCATTAGGGGGTCTCACCAGGTGCACCAAAACTATTTGTCAGGTTTCATAGATACTTGTGTGTACCTACCATTCAGAAATATTCATTGTTTACACACTTTATAAATGTGAGAGGTTCAAAGAGCAACTCATTTATATTTTCATATTTAAATTTCATATTTTTTTTATCAGTACTCGCTGATACCGAATACCAATGCCAGAAGTCCCATTAAGGAAGCCGGGCAGCGTGTAATGACTCGCCTTCCTGCTTCCTGATTAGCCGGGAAGCCGTCTCCATGCTTCCTAGTCACCAGTTGAGGAGGAAGCATGGAGCTGGCTTCCCGGCTAATCAAGGAGTTGGCTTCCCGGCTAATCAGGAAGCCGGAGGATGGGTAATGACTTGCCGCCCGGCTTCCTGATTAGCCAGCTTGCCAAACAATCAGGAACCCGGGCACGGAGTCATTACACGTCGCCCGGCTTCCTGATTGTCTAGCAAGCCGGCTCCATGCTCCCTCCTTACCAGGTGACGAGGAGGCATGGAGCTGACTTTCTGGCCAATCAGGAAGCCGGACAGCATGTAATGACTCGCCACCCAGCTTCCTGACCAATCAGGAAGCCAGGCAGCGAGTTATTACACACCGTCCTGCTTCCTGATTGGTCAGGAAGCCGACTCCATGCTCTAGGCTCATGTTTAATTTAATCATTTGTATTGAGATTGTAGCCTATCACAGGAGTGAGCTTGGAGCTACTTTACAACACACACAGGGACCATGGGGAACAAAAGTTGCCCCCCTCCAGAAGGAAGGACAGTGTCAGCACCAATTCAGAGATGATTTGATGATCTACAGCCGAGTGATACACAAATAAGATACATTTTTGTTACTAAGTAATGTACTTGAATGTATTTTTAAGATTTAACTCTTGAGTTTAGTGTCACTTTAACAGAGGGTCTAACTTTTTCCTACTGTGTACAAAACAAAAATCAATTGTCTTTACATACAGTTGAAGCAGTTCATTGGGTTGCCTAAGTCTGGTAAACTTGTGTAATTCTGAATCTATAGGCGCAATTTCATTTCAGATCTTGTGCTGTTTTATTGCCTTTTTGTTTCTGTCTCATGCGCTCCTCATATAGCTGCATTTGGAATGTATATGACATTTCTTGTACTTGTAGAAGGAGAATGTTTCCGTCCTTCTGGCAATGGCCCAAGCATACATGATTCTAAAGCAAATACCCAGAGCAAGAAACCAGCTAAAGCTATTGGCCAAAGCTCGCTGGACAATGGAAGACGCTGAAGATCTTGAGAAGAGCTGGTTGCTGCTTGCGGACATATATATCAAATCAGGAAAATACGACATCGCTACAGAACTGCTAAAGCGCTGCCTAAACTATAATAAGGTTTGTTGTTTCATGAAAATGATGCCAGTGTCATTCTGATGTAGCTTTGATGGATTCCATGATACAATGAGTACTTCCAGTCTCGTATTAAATAGACCTTTTCACCAACTATGCAGCTTACAGAGTGTTTCCCCCTTTTTCTAGCTTGTAAGTTAAGCAATGCATTCCAGATGGCCTGGATTACATCATTCAGTTGTCAAATGCCAAAACATTAGTAGCCAGTAGAAGCTCTGACATTTCACTGCTGAATCATGGTTCGGGGGGTTAGCAGGCACAGTGACGGGGTTTATCATCAATTTGGGCAGGAGTCTAGATCCCATGTACAGCATAGGCTTAGTATCCAAGGTATTCCATAGGGACAGAGGGATCAGTTTAAATACTAATAAAAGGTACCTACCTGTTCTTCAGCAGTATTGTTACCTTACAAACCTATTAGGCCAGGTCTGGTTCAGTAGAACACAGCAAACTCTGCAGTCATCACATGATCCAGGATGGGAAAACAGCAGGTCATGTCATTATTTCAAATGTATTTGCTTTTTATTAATATGAACTAGAGATGTTCAGATACCAGTGCCGATACCAGTGCCGATACTTGGCATTTTCACGAGAACTACCAGGGTTGCCTGGGACTTGGCTCTAGGGCTCCACCACTGTCCTGAAATCATTAGTCTGTATTGTTTTAGAAAAACTGTCACATGACAATAAACAAGAATGTATCAGTACTTGTGTCTGTGAGTACTTGGACAAGTATCAATACTCGTACTGGAAAAAATGGCATCGGTGCATCCCTTTTATATTAATAAAAAAACAAATCATACATTAAAACAGAGATGTACAAATCCCCGGAGATCCGAATGCTCCTTAAAAATGACAGCCGCCTCCTAACTTTTGAATGTTTCTCTAGTCTAGTCCTGGAGCTGGGAAAGTATCAGTACTTGTACTGAGTATGGTACTTGGTAGCTGACCATCCCTATAATATGAACACTATTTCAGATTTGGAACTCATAAATGTGCAGATGGCAAAATCATATTTGCCCCCTCCCTCAGTTCTCTATTCTCTAGTGAAAACTTGCAGCCGTGGGTACAAGAAAAATAATGGCCCATTAACACTATTGCATTGCACTAACACACGCAACAGGTTTGTAGTATGCGGGCTGTTTATTCAAAATGGCACCACAACGCACCTTGCTTTACTTTACTGCAGGAAAATGCATTTTCTGTAAAAAGCACATTATTATACTGCAAGGTGAGCTTACTTGCTGTTTCCCACGAACTAAGTGATTCACGGCATCTGAGGTCTCCATGAAGAGAGAAAGAGCTCTTGGGACCTGTGATGTTGTCATAGCCCCCCTAGCATCTTCTGCAGTCTCCGACCCCACCCTCTGAGCTGCTGGGAGAACAGGGGCCCTGAGCAGTCATGTCAAAAGGCATTTGTAGTGTTTTTTTAAGGCTGTAAATACTGTTAAGTACTTGGGGTTCTATATATAAGCAATTTGCAGAGGCGTTTGCCCTGCAGATCTCTGTGAACGTTCGTTCTGTGCAAATAAAGGGAAAAATTAATGTTCTTAGTATATTTTCTGCTTAGGTTGATTGTAATGTCATATAGTACTACATTATGGTCACTAGATGGAGCTGTAGAGCATAGGAAATATTTTTATTTTCAGGTCAAATGTAATGTAATAATACCTTATGGCCACTAGATGGAGCTTAGGAGCATAGACAATAAATAATTACTTTCTATGCTCCTCAGCTCCATCTAGTGGCCATATTGTAGTATTGCATCACATGACATTGCAGTATTACATCACATTCCATTTAATCTGAAAAGAAAATATACTAAGAAAGTTTGTTTTTGCCTTTATTTGTACCAAATGAACATTCAAAGAGATTCGCAGGGTGAATGGCTCTTTATAAATAGACCCCTTCGTGATTGTGCCATATGTATTTGTACTAGTTTAATTTAATTTGCATTTTACTTCAAAATAACATAAATATGCTTGTATTTCTTCTATATAGTCTTGCTGCAAAGCATATGAATACCTGGGTTTTATCATGGAGAAGGAACAGTCATATAAAGATGCTGCAGTTAATTATAAACTTTCCTGGAATTACAGCAGCCAGTCCAGTCCAGCTGTAGGTGAGTCTTTCTCTGTGAAGAATTACTCTAGAGTTATCCAAATGAAAATACAGGCAGTCCCTGGGTTACGAACAAGATAGGGACATTACAACCCGGGGTGTGAAACGTCCAGTACCTCTATATTTCATTCGCAACACATGTCTACTAATGTTATTTCAAGATAGGGACTGTAGGTTTGTTCTTCAGTTGAATGTGTATGTAAGTTGGAACAGGAACATGTTAAAGCAGAACTATGACATGAGTGATTTCCACTCACTCATAGTTCTAGCGGACCTGTGACAATGAGACTGTCACAGGTCGGCTCAGTAGATCGGGAGGTGAGCGAACACATACCAGGTTCGCTCACCTCTCGATCCTGTCACGGCTCTCTGCCGTGACAGGGGGAGGGGCTGGATTCCCCTCTCCCCGGTCCGATCTGCCAGCGCTGACTGGCGGAACGGACGGGGGAGGGGGTGGGTACAGCTGGCTCTCCCTCTAGATAGGCAGAGCCAGCTGTCACTCACGCAGCTGGGCGGATCCCGTCATCTACGTCGTGATCCGCTCCGGCTGCGGCGTCTCAGTATACCGCGAGCTGTAGCTCGCGGTATACTGAGCTTAGGGTAACGGGAGGACGCTAGTTTGTGTCCTCCCGTTACCCTAAGGAGAACTATGGGGAAAAACACTGACCCCATAGTTCTCCTTTTAGTGTAACTACAGGAAAAAAATAATCTTTTAGTTTTTGATAGCATAGGGAAGGGTTAAGCCCCTGTAACGTTTGTTTTGCTGTGTGTGCCCCTGTTCAGAAGATTTCACCTCACTTTATGTCCCTGTGACAATTGGATTTTGAAAACTGGAAACAAAGATTGGTAATAAAGCTTCAGTGGAGACATCTTTTTCGCCATGATCACTCTTATAGGTGTGAATTTCCCTTCTTGGGGGTAGATTTTCTCTCACTTCCTGTTGCCCCAAGGACAGGAAGTGAGATTAAATCTTCCTAATGAGGATACAGACAGCAGTAAAAACAGCTCGTTGAAATAAATGGGCTGCCCTATGCTGACGCGACAAATGCAGCAAAAACAACAAACCTTCACAGCAGGTGTGAATGGGACGCAATGGTTGCCAGATACAGTTACAGCCAGTTACAGCCAGGTGAGAAGGTAAGCCCTGACCCTGAGCCAGCATGACAAGTATCCATTTAACTTACATAAAGGGGATAATATCAAACCTGCAATGTCAGACAGTTTTGTATCTTGGGTTTAGTTTCCATTGAAAATCAATACATTTCTAAGATATACATTGACGCTGCTCATCATGTTTTCAGGTTTTAGGCTTGCTTTTAACTATTTAAAGGACAAGAAGTATGTGGACGCCATAGATATTTGTCATAAGGTAAGTGTGCATTATAAACATTCTGGAAAAAATCTGAGGCATGTACAGTGTGTAATGTTAAGGTTTTCTTTATTCCAGGTTCTTAAAGATCACCCCACATATCCCAAAATAAGAAAGGAAATCCTGGAAAAGGCTCAAAGCTGTCTGAAGCCGTGATATATAATTATGATGTATATTTCTATTTGTTCTGCTGCCAGGCTTTTCTTATTCTCTTTTATTAATGTGTCCACATTTTTTAAAGTAAGATGTATTGCTGTGAATGTTAATATGACTTATGATCTGTTTGCATCATTTATACCCTGAATCTGAGTATGTTAAATAAAATTTTGTTTTACATATGGGCGTTGATATCATTGATTATTTGTGGTAAAAAAAGAGAAATAAATTATACATTATATATATACATTTACACACACACAGTACATATAGATATACACACTCTCGCAGACTAATATTTTCCACTAAGATCTTTTAGTGATGATGAGAGCATCAGACCACTGTGGTATGCCTATGCAGTCCTGTGTCTCATAGCTGTATATCTGCAGTGTGAGATCTAAGGCACTGCTGCCTCTGACTACTGGCCTCAGGAGATTTGGTGATATCACACTTTAGTGCAGAACAAGGCATGGTAACTCAGTAGTAGGGAAAGATCAGCTGCAGGGAAACCACAGACAATACTGGTGACTTGTCCTTTGCCCTCTGTCTGCCTTTTTTATGACACAGCTTCCGGAGTTCAGGTCCTCTTAAAGTGAGTGGGCTCTTGTCATTGCCCCATTTGCAATGGGTGAACCATGAAGACAAAATAATTGCGGATTACAGGAAAAAAGAAATGTTATAACATAGACGGTTAAAGTTTATCAGGAAACCCTTTTCTGCGTGGACTTGTTTGCCTTGTTACATACCATATAATAACACCTAGTGGTAATGTGGATACTTAAGAAGGGGAGGGGATTGACTTTGGCTACAGAGAGGTTGAGGGAGCATAGATGGTCAAAGATCACAAGAAAAGCAGCCAGTCTCAGAGAACCTGGAGTGGAATTGACCAGATCTAGAAGTCACCCCCCCCAGGGAAAAGCCTACATATGGAGTGATGGGTGACATCCACATTGGGAGAGGTGCAGGTATAATGGTAAGAGCCTGTAGCCTGCTGGGGTCCTGTCCCAGAGAGAGATGGAGGAAATACATAAAGTTAGGCATACTGAATGGGGACTGAGGCCAAAGAGTTTGAGAAACCCATCTGCGAATCTTTGGTGAAAGGTTCTTGCAGAGAAGCATCTAGAAAAGAAATCCTGCTCTGCTGTGGTGTAGTTGCCACAAGAGAAGGCTTTGTCTCTGTTGTACGACCACCATCCTGTGAATCACAGCTTAAAAGTACATCGTTCTAAAAAACAGCCCCCCATTTTGTTTGCAAGTTGTTGCAGCTTCCACCCACTTGCCCACCAGAATGTCTCACCAAGAAAAAGGCAGCATCATATCTCTGCCTTAGTATGTATCATGTGAAGCAATCCTTTTTTTTTTTTTAATAGCAGAAAGTTGCCCTTACAATTTTTTCCAGTATAGGTAGAATTTTAAAATATCATAGGTACCCATTACGATTAAATTGCCAGATACTCACAATTGTGTCATATGAGTATTCACTTGATCTTCCTATATCTATTTGCCCAACATGCTGATTAATTCTAAATATTATCTTCCATTTACTCTACTGGGACCTTGTAATGCTTCTGTGCTGGGTTAGTATGGATCACAGCTACAGACAACCGTACAAGCGATTGGGCAGCTCTTGGTATAACCTCTTCCATATGCCACCATATATTAACGTACAACGGTCGTGAAGCAGTTAATGACTGCTATCAATGAACTGTGAATTCTCCATATATATCTATGAAAAATCAAGAAATGTATACATGATGCAGTATGTCTGTGTCTTGTGCCCCATCAGATTATTAAGGGGAGTTTATATAGTAGATGTGCGATTCGTTTCGTTCTGAATCAAAATTCATACGAATTCTATCTATATATGGGTCACAATGTTGCCGCTACGAATATTCGTTCGTATTATAGAATACTACTTATATATACAAGATACTAAAACTTAGGGATGTCCCGATACAGGGCATTTTGACAAGTACTTGTACTTGTCAAAATGCCCCTGTGCCTAGCGCCGAAGCTTGCACTGTTTTTTTTTGTGTTTTTTTTTTTTAACCGTCCGTGGGGTCCTTTTCACCGTCCTCTGTGCAGGCTGGAGGAGCGTCGCGTCACTGCTGTAGGCGGCGCTCCAGGTGGGGTCCTAATGTGGTTGGCCAGCGACTGCCCAGAGGACTCCGCCCACAACAGTGACGCAACGCTCAGCCGCTCAGTGCCGCCGACGTCCTCCAAAAGGAAAAAAAAAGCATTTTGCACCTCGTGAGGCACCTCCATTGAACAGGCAAGAGTGAGTAAGGGCCTGTGCTGGGATGGCAAGTGGTGTAGTTTTTGCCACTTTGCCAGACTTACCTAACTTTCTGTTTTAGTCCTCCAAGTTCATGAGGTGTGTCATGAAAACACTTCACACATGTATAATAGCAAAGAAGACAGTCAGTAGTTGCTCATGTTGCTTTACTGGGGCCATTTTGTTGCACTCCAATCTGTTCATTAGTTGTACGAATAGCAGTTTTCTTTCTACCAGTTATTGGTGTGGTGCATCATTAGCGATGTGCAAACCCAGCAAAGTTCAGTTTTTAGGAGGGTTAACCCAGAGGGAAGTTTGCAAAGCCCAAACATAGTGTCAAACCCTATTGAAGTCTATGGGAATGCCTTCACAGCTGCACTTGAAGTTATGTAACAGTACAAGTAAACACTTTAAAACATAAAAAATGCACTACTACCACAAAATGACAGATCCACATTTGCTCTGGTTTTAAAACTTTGTGAAAGCAAATAAAAATGTTATTGTTCTTAAACAGTCTTTTAAATTACATTTCTTCATAATAGTAAATAATTTGGCCTAAAATTATTAGTCTGTATGGTTTTTAAAAAAATGTCACCTGTCCCTTGAAGAAAAAGTATCGGTAATTGGTATCGGCAAGTACATGAGGGCCAGTACTTGTACTTGTACTTGGTCTTAAAAAAGTGGCATCAGGACATCCCTACTAAAACTGATGCTCTAAGACCCGAATGGTGTCCGAATTTCCGAATAGCATTCGAGAGCTCCTGTATGCCATTTGGGTCTGTAACCCTCAACTATAATATGGCTCCCAGATCCGTATTGCTTTCTGGAGCTCCCGAATGGTATTTGGAAATTCAGACTCCCGTATGCCATTCGGGTCTAGGAGCTTCTGCTTTAGTATTAATATCTGTATATGGTTTTTTGTGGTATTTGCAACAAATATTCGTAAACTCATCCGCAAACTAATGAAAATTCGGATTTCGTCTGAATCCGAAACCCGAACCGAATTGAATTTTGGATCCGAATCACGAAATAACGAAATATCGAAACCAAATTTTTCCGCAGCTTACACGTCTATTGTATAGACCGATGGCAACACTCACTTGGTCTGCCACATCTGTGCCATAGTTGGAGGGAGCAGATAGGGTCTTTAACATTAGAGGTCACATGGTAGAGGTCAAACTCTGACTTACTGCACTTAAATGAAGATATCCACTTTGGATACAGTTGATGGTTAATATCTTAGTACGTTTAAACCATTAACATATCTCGCTGTGTTATCCTAAGCCTGTCTTTCTTCCCTGTAAATGCTAGCAGCAGAAAAGAGAACCTAGCACCAGCTGTTCTATTAATAACACTGAATTAACCTTATTGTTCAGGTGAACTGCGAGCTAAAAAGAGCCACAGGGAGTTATGAAGCTGTGTGTACACTTAATTGGCTTTGATGCTATAGTTTATGTAATTGCCTTAGGATTGCACCATTGGAAGAATGTAGATGTTCCTGTGTGTTCTCAGCCAGTTAGAGCTCATACACACCAGCAGCAGCTCTCTGCATCTGTGACTCTTTCCAATGGAAGTAAAAGCCATTTAAAGAGAACTTCGTCTTTTCATTGTTATTTGAGATAGACACATAAAAAGATCAGCATGATGTCAGTGATGTTATTAATATACAGGTGAAACTCGAATAATTAGAATATCGTGCAAAGTTCATTTATTTCACTAATGCAACTTAAAAGGTGAAACTAATATATGAGATAGACTCATTACATGCAAAGCAAGATAATTCAAGCCGTGATTTGTCATAATTGTGATGATTATGGCTTACAGCTCATGAAAACCCCAAATCCACAATCTCAGAAAATGAGAATATTCCATGCAATCAATAAAACAAGGATTGTACATAGAACAATATCGGGCCTCTGAAAAGTACAAGCATGCATATGTACTCAGTACTTGGTTTGGGCCCCTTTTGCAGCACTTACTGCCATTACTTTTGCACGATATTCTAATTATTCGAGTTTCACCTGTATAGTTTAATGTTTTCAAATCTGCGTTTCTATTTATAGTTTGTAATTATATGTGTATATGGGGACAGCCTTTTTTTCTCATGATATAGTCATGCTCTGCTTTCAGCTTTGCAGTGCTACACATTGTCCGTGCTTTACAATTCAGGTTTATGAGTCAGCCAAACCATTGACAATAACGTTCTACCTATGAGGCAGATATGGTTCTCAACATTGCACAGTATATGATTAGCTCAAATGGGATTTTAAGTTCAAAGGTGGCATGTGTCATCCTGTGCAGAGAACCGTAGCAGGGTAAAGTGTTGCGTTTTCCTGTTACGCGGTACACTCACAGCATTACATAAAATAATAGGCACATATGACTGTGAAGGTTCTCATTCATCCAGGTCATGGTATATCTGTGAAAAATAGATCAAGGCAACTGGACTTGTAGTATTTTTTCTTGAAGATGTTTTGCTGGTCATCTGACTAGCTTTCTCAATTCAGAACTCAATTCTGACTTAAGAAAGCTATTTGGATGAACAGTGAAACGTCTTCAAGTCCAATTGCCTTGATTTATTTTTTACAGATAATAGGCACATACCCTCTACATTGTCTACAAGTAGCCTGGGCAGCTACAAGGGTGACCAATCATTTGTTCAAAGTGAAACAAGGGGAACCCCCTCCTTTGCATCAACTCCTGTGATGAGACCAGTGTCCGTTCCTATTCCGGTCCCATTACTAGCTGTTAAGTTTAGGATGGCCAGGGGGAAGTACAAATGTCTTATGTTCCTAACCTTCTTTTGGCTTTCAAATCACATGTAAGTGCTCAGTCACAAGCACTTCTAGTCTGCCACTGTAGTACAAGGTGAGAAATCAGGGGTACAATTAGAAAAATAGCATATTCTACATGATTCAAACTAAAGCCCAGATTACATGTGGTGTGAGTCAATCACTATCCTTGTATAGAGATGTCATCAGCAGCACACCAGCACGACAAAATCCAAGCCAATGCAAGTCAATGCTTTCATCAGGCTCAGAGATGACATCTCTGAGCCTGATGAAGGGGTCCCTGTGCAGCCCCGAAAGTGCTTGACATTTGAGTGACATCTATCAATAAAATGGATTTGCACTGACTTGGATTTTGTCGTACTGGTGTGCAGCTGATGACATCTCTATTCAAAGTTGTACTGTGAACGGCCCCATCCGCGGTCATTGCAAGCACCCACTAACACTTTTTGATTTCCTGTAAGGAGTGCTACAGGATTTATGGACAATCACTATCCTTGGACGCATGAGAGATGCCGACTGCCACTTACAGATGCGGCCGCTGTCATCTGGTCATTAACTTGAACAGGGGACAGTGGCCACAGCTAAACAGGACATTTGGGACTCCTGCCACAGGAATTTCTAAATGCAAAGTGTGAACGAAGCCTTAAGCCCGACACGGTTGGGTTGTTCTGATAAGACTCTCCTCTCTATTTTTCAGGTGGTTCTGGTTGGAAGTAGGGATGAGCCGAACAACCCCCTGTTCGGTTCGTATTCGAACATTCGAATGGCCGAAATGTTCGAATACGAAATCGAACTCAATGCAAGTGTATGGGGGTCGAATGTTCGACCCCCATACAGTTGCCGGTACATGTAATAAATACAGTGTACTGGCCCCCTTACCTCCGCTGCTGTCCCGGCCTCCGGTCCCCTGGTCCGTCCACTCGCTGTCCCGGCCTTCGGTCCCCTGGTCCGTCTGCTCGCTGTCCCGGCGGTCCGTCGGCTTTTCTCCTTCAGTCCGGCTGCAGCTCCTCTGCCCCGCCCCCCTGCATCCACTTCGTCTGCAGCCATACCTTCAGGCCCCACCTCCGCTGAGCCCTGATTGGGCAAAGTATGTGGTCAGGTGCAAGACTTTGCCCAATCAGAGCTTTAGTGGGCATTTTGTATTATGGAATGTACGCGGTCGAACAGACCGCGAACATCCCATAAAGTTCGCGCTCGTCGAGCGCTCGAACTGCCGATGTTCGATTCGAACTCATGTTCGAATCGAACACTCAGCCCATCCCTAGTTGGAAGCTCAATGTAAAGGTGCCCATACACTTTACAACCATCGCAAGACTAAGGTCTTGCGATGGTTGTAAAGTAATTAAAAAAACGTACGATCTGCCCATCTAGGACAGGCAGATCGTACTCTCGATCATCGCAAGCCCATCCCCCTGAGGGGTGGGCTTCCGATGACCGCAACGCTGAACTGCGGGCAGTGTGTGTGTGCGTGTGCGCACACCGGCCTGTTCGGCATTTGTCTCCCAAGCACCGTTCAAACCAGCCGAAAATCGTACGATTTTCGGCTGGTTTTCTAGCGTGCTCCCTAGACAAAAGACGTGCGACCGTACAGTAAAAACTGTCGCACGTCTTCCATACACTTTGCGATTATCGTACGATCGCAAGACTTCCCGCGATTATCGTGCGATAATCGCACAGTGTATGGGCACCTTTAGTCTATGGGCAGGCAGATGTAAATAGACATGTGCCCATTTACCTCTGATTACCTCAGAGTCCATTTAGGTCCAGAAAAGGTTTTTTTCCTTTTCCATTTTTTCTGACCTAAGCATGACGGATTGGAGGTAAAAGGATGTAAACAGACAGTACGTTTTAGGCCCCAGTCACAAAAACGTGTGCATTATATTGTGTATTGCACTCATGTAAATGTACAGTGTTATGGGGGTAAGCCTTTCATTTTCTATGGGCCCCTAATGCGCATCCATGCACTAAACAATGCACCTGACCCTCAACACACTGCTACACATACCCCAGTAAATGCCTGCCTGTGCTGTCTTGGAGTTTACTGGGAGAAAATGGTCACATACATTTTATTTGGTGTATGGACAAGCATTGAGGACCCATAGGTAATAGAATGGCAAATGCATCAATGCAAAGGCAACATTGCATGAGCCGCAATGGCAGGCGCAGGTATAGGTGGGAATAGGCCATCATTTTATAGGCCCTGTGCGTTCAGAAGACAAATGGTTTGTGGAAACTTTCAAGTCTGCAATATGCATGTGAAAAGTAGTCAAATTGGGACAGCAACCTGTCGTGCAACATGCAAGATGGTGCCTGGTACTTAAAGGGTTAAAGCAGAACTCCGGGTAAAAATATTACTAACTCTTGCAGTGTCTATGCCTGCACTGCAAGGTTTAAGTGCTCGTTTTTGCCTAGGGTCAAACATAAAAAAGTTATACTCATCCGTTCCTCCGAGCCGGCTGGCTCTTAGACCGGTCCCTGGAGCCTCTCTCCTCCTCTGCCGCAGTGGTCTAAGGTCCCTGAGTCCTCTTGTCTTATACACAGTGTATAGGACGTGAGGGTTTCAAGGGACTTACTATCGCTGCAGCAGAGGAGAAGACGGACTGGAGATAGCAAAATCACAGCCGGCTGATCAAATGAATATAATTTTTTTTATTTTTGACCCTAGCCAAAAACAAGCTCTTAACCCCTGTAGTGTGGGGGTAACCCGACGGCAAGGGTTAATAATATTTTTACCCAGAGTTCCTTAAACATCAGCCCCAGTAACCGAACTCTCTTTGCTGAGAATCATTTGTGCTCTGCAGCGCGCAACAATCACCACCAGAGGGCGCCAGCGACCTGCCATATTTCGTTTGACCTCTTGTAACGTTTCACACAGCACTTCCATGCATGCACACATCTCTTGCAGATCAGCTGTAGGATTCCAGTAAGTCTTCTTTGTGGCTGCTTGTAAATTTAGTCAAAGCGAAAGCCTTGTCAGAAAGACACATCTGCTATCACTTACTAGATTGCTTTACAAAACATCTCTATTTTTCTCCTCTTCTAATGATCACAGGTCTGATGGCAGAAGGCTGGGTGTGTCTTAAGGCAAAAAAAAATAAAGTAGAAAAGTTGTTGGATTGCGTCCAAACTTTTGCCAGAGTAACTGGATCAGCAAATATAGTTTGTTTCTATAGTGACAGGCCGCTAAAACAAAATAGTTATAGTTACATTGATTTTTCCATTGAGCGCTCTTGCTGATAATCTAGTGCAAACTTTGTTTATTACTGGTGTCTTCCTAGGAAGTGGCAGTGAGATGCTGTGCTCCATATACAGTACACTGGCAAAAAAAGTCACACACTCTTATATTTCCTTGGACCGTCTTTAGCTTTGATGCATGCCAGTGGTGTAGCGTGGGTTGTCACCGCCAGGGGCAAGGCAAGCACAGCGCCCCCCTACCCCACATGTTATGTGTGTGTGGGGCTGGGGGTAACTATTTTTTATTGTTAAGCACTGAATGAACAGGAGCACTCAGTACAGAGGCTTCCTGTTCATTCAGAGACGGGGAAGCATATTCCTCTCCTCAGTTATGAATGGACAGAAGCCTCTGTACTGAGTGCTCCTTTCCATTCAGAGTAAGTGATTACTATGTCCACCAGTTATGAATGAACAGGAAATAATATGTAGCACTTTGTGTTCATTCATAACTGCGGACACAGTTAGCTTACTATGTCCTCAGTAACAGTAAAATTTACAAACACCGAGTGATCAGTACTGATCCCTGCGGGGTTTGCTCAGTACACGGAAGTATCAGCAAATATTTCACATATTTGCTGATCCTCTGCTTGACAGCTTGAAGCTCCGCCCCGTCCCACACCACACCACCCTGCTAGGCATCCTGATTCCTCTTGTCATTGCTCCCTCTTCCAGCAGCTGGATCGGCTCCATGACCCCTCCAATTCCCGCTGCCTTTGCCGATACTGGCGGGGGAGAGCAGCGGGGATCGAAGGGGACACAGGCCACAGCATGCAGCTGGCTCCTAACAGGGAGGAGAGAGCAGCAACAGCTTTCAACCCAAGCTGCGGCCCCCCTGCTGCCTTAATGGGGCCCGTTGCGGGAGGGCCGGCTGCCCTGCAGAGCCCCTGTACCCCCCCACACACACACGCTACTCCCCTGTGGCACCGATTGGCCATGTCATAATTTTAATAGGCTTATGCAATGTCACATTATTTATTTCCGTCAAGAGTTGTATTAATTTTTCACCAAGATCTTGTAGTGATGATGGGAAAGGCGGGCTACTGTGTAAAGGCTTCTCAAGCACATCCCAAAAATTCTCAATGGGCTTAGGGTCTGGACTCTGTGGTGGCCAATCCATGTGTGAAAACGATGTCTCATGCTCCCTCAACCACTCTTTCACAATTTGAGCCCAATGACTACTGGCATTGTCCCAATGTGCCATCAGGGAAGAAAATAATCCAATGATATAAAAACCTGATCATTCAGTATATTCAGGTAGCCAGCTGACCTAATTTTTGGGGCACATAACCT
Organism: Nanorana parkeri; assembly: GCF_000935625.1. Taxonomy (NCBI): domain Eukaryota; kingdom Metazoa; phylum Chordata; class Amphibia; order Anura; family Dicroglossidae; genus Nanorana; species Nanorana parkeri. Next base: position 1,117,601 of record NW_017306389.1, read on the forward strand.
TGCTGAACCTAGACCTGAGCAACTGAAGCAACACCAGATCAGAACACTGCCTGAAATCCAGGTGGTGACCTTTTTTTTGCCAGGCAGTGTATTTGCACTAGTTAAAAGAACTCGGAACATCTTCCTTAGGCTGGGCACACACCTTACAAAAGCGTACTTAAGGTACTTAAAAAAGTGTACGATCTGCCTATCTTGGACAGGCAGATCGTACTTGCGATGATCGCAAGCCGCGCCCCCCTGAGGGGCGGGCTTCCGGTGACCGCAATGCCGAACGGGCAGTGTGCGCTTGCGCACACCGGCCCGTCCGGCTTTTATCGTACGAACATGTTACACACCCGCCGAACATCTTACGATGCTCGGCGGGTTTTCGAACATGTTCGTAAGTTAAAAGTCGTGCGATCTTACAGTAGTAGAAGTCGCACGGCTTCCACACACCTTACGATAATTGTACAATCGCTGGATTTCCCGCGATTATCGTACGATTATCGCAAGGTGTGTGGGGACCTTAATCGCTTCTGTTAGCAGACCTCTTCCGATCTCTTACTAAAACCTTTGAAATATGTCGTCTCAGCTGCTGACGTTGAGAGCTTTGCTGGTATTTCAATGAGATGATCTCATAGAACAGACGTCCAGAATTATTTTGGGATCCGGGCTGTGTCTGTTCCCACCTCAAGCCGCCCCCCCAACCCCTCCCCATCCCCGTGACTGATTCATGGGTGCAGCCCTATTTTTTATTGAATGGTGACTCAGATCTACTAAGCTGTGACATGTTGAGGAGGAGTGCTTACACAGATAACCACTGATATGATTTAAACATTCTTCCATAAGTGTATGACCACTCGAACTGTACAAAACAGTTGGTGATTTTTCTTAATTTTTTTGTTACCAAAAAAAGTTCCTTTTGTTTTCTGAAATGATGTTGAGGTTAAAGGAGAACTATGGGGTCAGTGTTTTTCCCCATAGTTCTCCTTAGGGTAACGGGAGGACACAAACTAGCGTCCTCCCGTCACCCTAAGCTCAGTATACCGCGAGCTACAGCTCGCGGTATAAGCTAGAACTATGAGGTGAGTGAAAAGCACTCACCTCATAGTTCTCCTTTAAAGCGGACCTTCAGGATAAGAAAATATTGTCTAAATCAGGATGAGCATCTGCGGCCCTACATCTGTGCTGTAACTGCAAACCCCAACATGCCCCTGCCTCTGGGAGTCATGCCTGTAACTGTCAGTCTTGCAATGCCTCGTGGGACTTGTAGTTCTACAATGGCTGGAGGGCCGGAGTTGCCCACCCCTGGTCTAAATACAAGAGCCATGGGCATTCTTACTTAAATCTTGTATTTCTTCCAGATCTGTGCAGTAATCCAGTGTGACTTTGCCTCTGTGTAGGACGTTCCTGTAATAAAGACCAGACACTGCTGCTCACTCATTTTGTGCAGGGTGACTGGTCTTGCCTCCCCCCCCCTGTCGTTTTCTGCAGGCAGCTTGTAGTGGGTGGGGCCTGCTAGGTCCCTCCCACAGCTCTGCTCAGGTTATGTACAGCACAGTGATGGCGCAAAATGGATTTATATCCTTTGTGACTTTTGAGGAATATAAAGAATATGAAAGTTTTTGTGCCCTGAGTTCAGCTTTAGGAGTATACAGTATATATAGGCAAACTTATTTTTCTTTGTAGAGCAGGGTAGGGTGGGAACCTCTATCAGGCTTTTATTGGCACTGGGTAGCTTTACCCTCTCTATTTGTCCTTGTCACCCCTGTCACCGAGAAAGGAAGGGATGAGAAATTCAAAATCCTACTGTCACCAAGTGTCACCAAGTGATAGTAAATCTTTCAATAGACGGGCACCATGCTTGGGGAGGGGGGGCATTCACAGTCTTTCATTTAGGTGAAACTACTAGGTAGTGATAGGTCAAGTGAAGCTGTGACTGGGTCAAGTGATGCTGGGTGTCATTCAGCCTGGCACACTGAAGGCCTCTTATGGCAAAGATGAACGTTTTTTTAAGGCCTAAAGGAAAATAAATTTAAAAAAAGCCCAGAGTTGGGTTTTAGGCCCCATTCACACTTGCCGCGCTAGTTTGGGTACATTTGTCACGTATTCGCATAGGACAGCCCTATTGACATAGGACAAACGCGCTAAAGAAGCTTATGCAGAAGTTTCAGCTGTGAGCCTTAAGCACTTTTTGATGTGCGTTTGCTGTGCGTAAACGCGCAAGCCATGACATACATATTGCTTGCCGCGTTTAACAACTAATGGAGCCACAAGCATGACATGCACTTTTGTGTGCAATTTTGCGCATGTTCACATACACGGAAAGTGTGATTGGGGTCCTAAACTCCAGGCACAATTTTTATTAACCCTTGCAGTGGGGCCACCCCAGCACTGCAAGGGTTAACTGCTCGTTTCTGTCTAGGTTAAGAAAATAAAGTTATACTCACCTAAACCTCGGAGCCAGCTGTGACACCGCTCCCTCCAGCCTATTTCCTCCACCGCTGCAGGTTTGGGGTGTCCCTCGCCGTCCTCACGTCCTAAACACGGTGCAGAGAACGTGATGACTCGGGGGCCTTAGACCGCTACAGCGGAGGGGGGAGAGAAGCCGAAGGGACCGGTCTAAGAGCTGGCCAGCTCTGAGGATCAGGTGAATATAAGTTACCTAGACAAAAAAACGAGCAGTTAACCCTTGCAGTGCAGGGGTAGCCCCACTGCAAGGGTAAATAAAATTTGTGCCCGGAGTTCTGCTTTAAAGGAAACCCATACTGAGAAACATATACAGGCTACCATTGCTTACCTCTGTTCAGTGGCGTCACAAGGGGGGTGCGGGCCCGACCCGAACCCGGGCGCCATCATTGGAGGTCTGACAGTCATTTTGGTGTCACCCCCTATGAAAAGTCGGGCATTCGGTCAGGAGAGAGAAGGGGACCCGGCGGGATCATGTATATGGCCGGGTGAACGTCCCCTCCTCTCTCTGCCGGCAACCATCACCAAGATGGCCGCCGGCAGGCGTCAATAAGATGACCGCACATGCTCGATGACGTCATCACGCACGTGTGCGGCGACGTTATGCGAAACGGCGGGGTGTCAACCCTTCTCCGCTCCATTTCTGCTAGTTTTCTGGCCATTAGGCAGATCTAATGGCTCCAGTCAGCTGAGCTAGATCAAGCATAATAATCAGGAGTTCTGACTTTACTGGGTGCAAACTTGTTCCAGGTCAGTGATTTAGAAAGTACTGCACCCAGGAACAGTCAGTAACTAACATTTCCAGGAGGAGGTCAGCAATGGCAGACTTTTCCTTTAAAACCAGTTTGTACACGCAGGTTACCTAATTAAACCCAACAAAACAAGTCTTTGCAGGAGAAAGGTGGGGGCTGTGAAATGTTAAACCCCGGCACGGCTCTGGCTGCTAGGAGAAGCCGTAGTAGTGCAGATGATAGTGAAATTGATATATGAAACATTGACCTGGCATAGATCTTACGTATTCAGTGTACGCGGTGATGTAAACCTTGGAGGGGCGTCAGCTGTGTCTGTGCTGATTTCACACATACAATCCAAGTCAGATCTGTCAGAAGCCACAAATACGGGATCACCCTGATGTCACCACACGTTCATTTTCTTGGGAATAAACTGCAGAAACATGACATCATATTACTGCGAATGTCTGCATTTTGTAAGAAGTCATATTCTTAATTCTGCTGGGTAAACAGGGTTATATTTTATTTGTTCAATCTGTTGGGCTGAAGGAAGAAAATATATCAGGTTCCTCCGTCAGCGCTTACGAGCGTGGATGGAGGAATCCCTTGCTGTTTCCGGTGGCCACTGATTGCAGCTTATCGGCTGCAAGCTCTGTTCTGCCAAAGATTTTCCAACCTGCTCCTTCGATCAACTGATTAAGGGATTCCGGGAAGAAGTGTGCAAATTTTGGCAAAGTGTACAGCCTACTTAAAGGAGAACTATGGCGTGCGTGAATAACACTCATCCCCATAATTTAAGCTGAACTGTGACAAAGAAGCTGTCACATCTGTTGATCTATTGATTGGGAAGTCAGCAAACACATACCGCCAATCGCTGACTTCCCGATCCTCTCCCTGCAGAGAACGGTGACTGCCAGTCACCTCTCCCATAGGTATTCCCCCCTCCCCTCTCCATTTCTCCAACGTTGACTGGAGGAATGGAGAGGGGAGGAGGCAGAGCCAGCTGTCAATCAGCCAGCGGGGTGGATCTCGACAGCATTGTGGGGATCCGTCTCAGCTGCCGCGCTCTCAGCATATAGCGAGCAATAACACGCTATATTCTGAGTTTTGGGTCACCCGAGAACACAGTCTATGTCCTCCTGTGACCCTGAGGAGAACTATAGGCAAAAAAGGTCAACCCATAGTTCTCCTTTAAAGGAGAACTATGGGGTAAGTGTTTTTCCCCATAGTTCTCCTCAGGGTCACAGGAGGACACAAACTAGCGTCCTCCCGTGACCCAAAGCTCAGTATACTGAGACCGCAGCAGCCGGGATGGATCCCGACATCACTGTCGAGATCCACCCAGCTGTGTGAGTGACAGCTGGCTCTGCCTATCTAGAGTCAGAGCCAGCTGTACCCGCCCCATCCCCCCTCCGTTCCGCCGGTCAGCGGAATCACGGTGACAGTCACGGCTCTCTGCAGGGACAGGATCGAGAAGTGAGCGAGCAACGGTATGTGTTCGCTCACTTCCCAATCTATTGAGCCGACGTGTGACAGTTTCATTGTCACAGGTCGGCTCAAACGATGAGGCTCAGTGATTTTCACTCACCTCATAGTTCTCCTTTAAGCGTTCCAAGCAATAGCAATGGTGCCACTTTTACATTTCTACATTGTCCACTCACAAGCATGAAGCTAAGCAAGTCTTGACCAATCTATTTATTTATGGGATGATAGTTCAATAATTACTTAAAGAGGCTCTATGACTTTAAAGAGACCCTGTCATCAGATTCATTCATTTTAACAAAAATCATCCAATGTTATCTATGCGTTTAATGTATGCATGCATTTTAAATTTGCATGTTATTTATGTAGACATCCAAAAGCTCTGACTGCTGCTGGGTGCCACCATCATGGATGTGATGTCAGCAGCTCCAGCAGACTCAGAGCTGTCACTCAAGGGACAATCTATAGCAGGGGTTGCCAACCTTTGCCCCCCCCAGCGGTGGTGAAACTACAAATGCCATCATGCTTCAGCCTATGGAAGTCATGCCTGTGGCTGTCAGAGTCTTGCAGTGCCTCTTGGGATTTGTAGTTTTACCACTGCTGGAGGGCCGAAATGTTTACCTACCCCTGTTCTATAGTAATCGCCTTCGCCCTTTTCCCTAGTCATAAAATGATAAATAAACATGTTGATGTTGAGCTCCATTATGGCGACCTGAAAACTTGGACTTAAAGAGGCACTAAGGTCACTGGTATTTTTCTCCTTTGTTGTATCGTATCTCAGTGCTGCTGATCTCCTACATTCCCTTCACTGCTGAGAATCATAGTTAAACAATTATTTTACGTTGAAAATACTTTTGCTACCTTTGCCCTCCACAGCCAATGAATACTAGACAAAATAACTTTGTTGGAAGGACAAGGCCACAGCTTTATTGATGCATTATCATCATATAAAACATAACTCTTTTCTGTTTACATTAAATCGTGCCAATCACGGATAAACCGTGAGCACCCAAACATCATGACTTTATAACACAATGCAGAAAATCTGTCTCCACCATCAGTTCTAGACAGATGTCCAACCATCCAAGAATTTCAGCAAAGCTAACGTGGTAACCGATTAAGCTGGCAAGGTCAAAAACATGGCAACAAAGCTGTGATACGTTATATAAGAAAAATTATAAAATTAGGGGAGGGTGGGCGGGGATGTTCAGCTTGCTGGTCGACTCCCAAGAGGCCAGCAAACCCATTTCTCCCACTTATAACACTTTACTTGTCCCCCCCCCTTTGTAAGCTATCCCCCAATTAATAAATTGATTACGCCCCTTATACAGGAGGGGTCCATTTTACTGACCACATCCTCACTGCATGATTCCAGCAGTCAAGGCTCCCTCTCCTGACCGGTCACATGATCTGCCATTACTGTTTACATGCATTCCAGTCATGGTTGCATGGGATTTCTTAGGGCGGGTCACCAGATGGGGACAACAGTGAGCCATGCATGTGTAATGTGTGTTGAAATGGCTATAGTCTCTACTGGAAGCCCTTGTGATAGGGTGACAACACTGGAGAACAGTTGGGAGACAGGGACAGAACACTGTCATCCTATAACAGGAATAGGCAACCTCTGCACTCCAGCTGTTGTGGAACTACAAGTCCCAAGAAGCATTGCAATACTCTGACAGCCACAGACATTACTCCAGAGGCAGAGGCATAAAGGGATTTGTAGTTTTGCCACAGCTGGTGTGCTAAGGTTGCCTACCTCTGCCTTACAACAAGAAGCTGCGAAATAGAGGAAATGATTTTTGAAATGACATTAGTATGTTAAAGCTTATATGATAATGTATTGTTGATCGTGGACAGATAGATAATCCAGCTACCTCTTGTCATTGTGACATTGTGTAACTAGCTGTATCCTGATTCATCAGAGGTACTCCTAGGTCAGTGTATAGACGTTGTTTAGTCCTACAACCTGAACCTTCCTTGATGTCAGGAAGAAATGAGACATCGGTGTTACAGTAACGTTTACGTCCTGACATGATTCATTGCTGTGTTGTTGTGATGCTGACTGTGGTTGTGTAGCTGCTATGTGAGTTATTAGTCACTGACCTGCAGGTTGTAATTGTTTTCATGAACTTTTGCTGCAAGGTGAAATGTGGAAACGTACAGTGTGAGTGCAATTGTATTGGAGTGACGGGGAGGCTCACGTCATATAACTACAGATGGTACATTGAATGCACTTTCTGACCTACAGCAAAATTGTAATAGTCTCCAGATTACATTAACAACTCACTGATTTATTGTACTTATTGCTTAGAATTGTTTGGATGTGGATGAGATCAGCAAAATGTAAAACATCTTGTGAAAGTTAGAGTTAAAAATATATATTTCTATTTATAGTTTCTGTTATATACATATACACCGATCAACCATAACATTATGACCACCTGCCTAATATTGAGTAGGTCCCCCTTTTGCCACCAAAGCAGACCTGAACCCGTCGAGGCATGGACTCCACTATACCTCTGAAGCTATGTTGTGGTATGTGGCACCAAGCTGTCAGTGGCAGATCCTTTAAGTCCTGTAAGTTGCGAGGTGGGGCCTCCATGGAGCAGACTTGTTTTTCCAGCTCTGTGTCCAGCTTTAATGCTCATGTGCCCATTGCTTTTGGCGGCGGACACGGGTCAGTATGGGCACCCTGAACTGTCTGCAGCTACGCAGCTCCATATGCAACAAACTGCAATGTACTGTGTGTTCAGACAACTTTCTATCAGAACCGGCATTCATTTTGTTTGCAATTTGACTACAGTAGCTCTTCTGTAAGATTGGACTACCCGGGCCAGCCTTCGCTCCTCGTGGATAAGTGAGTCTTGGCTGCCCATGACCTTGTCACTGGTTCACCAGTTTTCCTTCCTTGGACCACTTTTGGTAGGTCCTGAGCACTGCAGACCGGGAACATCCCACAAGAGCTGCAATTTTGAAATTGCTCTGACCCAGTCATCTAGCAATCTCAGTTTGGCCCTTGTCAAAGTCGCTAAAATCATTATGTTGGCCATTTTTTCTGCTTCCAACACATCATCTTCAGGGAAAAATGTTCACTTGCTGCCTAATAAATCCCACCCATTTCCAGGTGCCATTGTTAAAAGATAATGAATGTTATTCACTTTACCTCTTAGTGGTCATATTGTTATGGCTGATCAGTATATAGGGTTAGCCACATTTTCTTGTTTTAACACTTGTTTACTAATGGAGCTCATTACTAAAGGTGACCGCACTGAGAAATTCAAAAACCATAGTGCGGGGTTGCGCTGGACGGCAGTACGGGGTACGGATAGTACACCCGTACCGACAGAGGGGAAGGGCCTGTCGACGAAAGGCAAGTATAGTGGGGAGGGGGGCAGAATTGAGTGGGCAATTACATTTTCCCAAATTACTTGAGAAAGTGAACTTACCCTTAAAGACATTGCCTTGCGTACTTTAATTCTTCATCTTTTCTGCCTACAAAAGGAAAGAATTACCCCTGTTTGCCAACAAGTTTGAAACCCCCTTACGTGATCATAAGCTCTCCTATAAATCAGAGGCGCTCACTATTGCCCCCATAGGAGGTCACAAATCGTCTAGCTGTAAGCAATTTTCAAATTGGGAGCCTAAATGTAGAGAAGGGGCCATCTATGACCACTTTAGGTGGACTTGCAACACTCTGTAAAAAGTACGGCCACAGATGCTGTGTACCAAAAGCAGCAATTCTCCAATTTGCAATAGCAACTGTTGTTTGTTTTTAAAAGGAAAGATTGCACCACTTCATTGGAGATGTTGTCTGTGTATAACTGATAGCGACAGAAGTTCCTCATTAGACGCAGGAGGTCTTCTGAAATTATGTAAACTCTAATTCTGTACTGGAAAGGTTATCTTAAATTATCAAATAAAGTGCCTTCAATAGATGACTATTGAATACTCAGCTTTGTTTTCCTATTGCACCTCCTTTTTTTTTTTACCAACTGTGTCACGGAGCATGAGGACTTTACTTGACCATAAGACAGATAAATGTTACCAGCACACACTGTAAATTTACAAAGCAATTTTTTTTCCATGATAATTGAGTCACAAATCAAGTGCATTCTAAAAAGTGGTGGACCTGTCTCAATAGAATGGTTCCTTTCCAAATAAAGTGCTCTACTGAACTGTAACATAACATATGTAAATTGCTCAAGTCAAAGCATAGACCTGAAGTTCAATGGAGGTCACAGTTCTTCCTTTGTAAGTACATCAGTGACGTGTGGTACCTTTGCTTCCTGGTAAAGCGTTCCCCAGCCCCGCCACAGCACACCGAATCCCAACAGTTTTTTGTCATCAAACAAACATTTTCCAGTCTCACCGACTTCAGGTGGTTCCTTTTAACCAAAACTTCTGGCCACACAGGTGGATTGCCACACACGCTGCTTTTCGCCACACAGGTGAATTTTCTCCCCAGTCCGCCAGACACACAGACTGGTTCCAGGGTGAAGCTTCTTTCTTAAGGTCCCCACACACCTTACGATAATCGTACGATAATCACGGGAAATCCCGCGATCATACGATTATCGTAAGGTGTGTGGAAGCCGTGCGACCTCTACTACTGTAAGGTCGCACGACTTTAAACTTACGGACATGTTCGAAAACCCGCCGAGCATCGTACGATGTTCGGTGGGTTTGTGGCATGTCCGTACGATAACAGCCGTACGGGCCGGTGTGCGCAAGCGCACACTGCCCGTACGGCATTGCGGTCATCGGAAGCCTGCCCCTCAGGGGGCGTGGCTTGCGATCATCGCAAGTACGATCTGCCTATGCAAGATAGGCAGATCATACGTTTTTTTAAGTACCTTGCAACCATCGCAAGACTTTTGTCTTGCGATGGTTGTAAGGTACTTAAAAAAACTTACGATCTGCCCATCTTGGACAGGCAGATCGTACTTGCGATGATCGCAAGCCCGCCCCGCTGAGGGCTTGCGCACACTGGCCCGTCCGGCTTTTACCTTACGAACATGCTACACACCCGCCGAAAATTGTACGATTCTCAGCAGGTTTTCGAACATGTTCCTAAGATAAAAGTCGTGCGACCTTACAGTAGTAGAGGTCGCACGGCTTCCACACACCTTACGATAATCGTACGATATCGGGATTTCCCTCGATTATCGTACGATTATCGCAAGGTGTGTGGGCACCTTTACGAGGCTGGGACTTCTTGCAGAGGACCTAACAAGCCAGCTAGCTTCAGCTGAGCTTGTTACCTCCAAGCCTCCAGCCCTCTCAGCACTTCCCCCTACAGGAATTACTTCATTATTACACTTGAACACAGACATCCCCTTCTGCCTACTACCACAATATATATATTAGAATGTAATATGAAAGTAATATGAAAAGCAAAAAATAATAAGGAGTGTTGAGGGACTCAGCTGTCAGTGTTTTCCGGGTAAGTGGAATAGCTGTCAAACAGACAGATAACTTAGCAAAATACACTGATCTAATGGCTCTTCATGCGTAATCTGTGGGACTCCCCTGCTAGTTTCACAGTGGGGTCCTCTGGAACAATGACAGTGGCAGGAGAGGCTCCTGTCCCTGCTGCACCCCACACCAAAGCCAGAAGACTCTCTACCACCGCCTAAGCCCCGCCATTCATGCAGGATCTGGGGCTTCTCTCTGACACTTTACTCAACAAAATACCCTAAGTTACCGGCGTGGTCTCCAGAGATATTAAAGCCCAAATCCATTTTTAAGTAAAACATAAAAAATCCATTGCCCAGTGCATCTTTAAATAAGTGGCTTTTGCTGCAATGATCACCTTCTCTTCAGCACTGTCCCCTAAAGACTTATCGCTCCTGCTGCTGCTGGATGCCATTCTTCCCACCTCCTGTGAGCCAGGGCATCATGGACCCATCACCTGAACCTGCAGTTGGACTCCAATGTGTATTGTTGAGATGCATATTCCAAAGTAAAAATATATATATGTTGAGATGCACATGTGTAATGGTTCCTCACCCTCACTTCACCTGTATCCTTTGGCCAATATGGTATAGTGGGTAGAGAAGAAGGAAGATAAGTTTTTCTGTTCTGGCCCAAGCCAATACCAATGCCCTTTGAAACCTTTGCTCTTCCCCCTTTCTGAGGTCCTAAATGCTCCATATGAAAGTAATGAGCATAGAATTTAACAGATACACAAAATTCGATGTTCATATCAAAGAACAACAGAGCACATAATCCCTTCAGGCTTTCAGATTTCAAAGTCCCTTTGAGTTCACACATGTACCACCTATCTAGTCACAATTCTAATAAGCCTTCCAGGTGTTGTAACTCCTCAAAGATTAATTAGTGCTTTTTATCACCATATTTGACAGCGATGCAGACCCAGCTGCGAAACGGACCAGTCAACTCATTCTTACAGGCGGTGATGATGTGCTTTTTTCTACAGTTTGAGGAAAGTCGATTCCGCTGCTGCTGAAGGAATGACAGGATCTTATACGAAGTTCAGATCACTAGGGAAGAGCTTATCATGTTTAATGCAATCTAAAGTATATGACATTTTACTGAGACACCTCTGCCTTACACTTATTGCTATGCAAAACATTAGACTGCCGTGACAGCTGAAGGAAAGGTAAAGGGACAGGAGGTAGGGACGCTGAAAAAAAGGCATTAATGTGCAAGGCATCTTAGATTTATAGGTATCTGTCTTAAAAGAAACACTGCGCCCGCTTTTCTATTAAGTATAAATTCATATTGCAGTAATCATTCTATTGAATATTGTTTTGCAAGTAAAGCAATTGCCAAATAAAAGTATATATTTCTCAGCAGCCTAAGATTAATATTATATGTATATGTAGTTTAGCACTAAAGCATCATAAAAAATTGCATGGATGTGTCCAAGATGAAGTTCATTCCTCTCCATAGGCATAAAGAGGGATATCTCCATGTTACTGGAATCAGAATTACACTGTAGTACTTAGCCATGATCTTGGTTCGAGTGAGTATAACTCTATTATTTTAGCACCCTAGACAAACGAGCAGTTAATCCTTGCAAGTACCCCCAGTAAGTACCCCCACTGCAAGGGTTAAAAATGTATTTGCTTTGTGATTGATGTTGTGCTGTCCAAGAAACTTCATGTCTGTTTGCCTTCTTTCACCAGTGACTTGACTTGGGTGAACCCTGTATTAAATAGTTGTTTGTAAAATAAAGATGTCATAGATGTAGAAAGAAAAAGATACAAACATAATTTTGTTACATAAACAAAACATTAAAGAAGAACTATGAAATGCACTCATCCCCATAGTTAGAGCTGACGTGTGACACTGCATCTGTCACACATCGGCTCTATTGATGGAGAACTAAGCGATCACAAACCACTGATGCTCAGTTCATGATCTTCTCCCTGCAGACTGTCAGTCACCACTCCCCGCAGGGATTCTCCCCTTCCCTCTCCGTTCATCCAGCGCTGACTGGGGGGGGCAGACAGGGGAAGGGGTGGGCACAGCTGGCTCTGGCTCTATAGAGGCTGAGCCAGCTGTCAATCAGGCAACGTGGTGTATCCTGACAATATCATTGGGATCTTTCCGGCTGCAGGGCGGCTCTGCGCTATATGCTGCGCTATAGTAAATGTCCTCCTGTGACCCTAAAAAGGTTTGGCCATAGTTCTCTTTTAAAGAAAGCTTGACCCAAAACCTTTTAAATCAATTCATAGGTTTCTGGTCTGACACACCACTGGAAATTGATATTATAACGAGGTGAACCAAACAGAAACCATATTTGTTCAGAAGCCTTCAGAGCGTTCTCCCACTGACGATTCCCTGTTTACAAATATTGTTTCTGTGGAGTGCCTCTGCTTTGACCCATTTCCCTCCTCTGAATGTGAGTTTTTGCTGAAAGAGCCGTGGCGATCTGGTTCAGACGTCAGTCAGCATAGCCAATTAACACTTTGCCCACACATGACACACAGTCTGTACTGTACATACACTCACATCAATGGCTGTTATTAAAATAACAGTAATTCTGATTGTTTGTAACAAACATAAATAATGACAGGGCAGACACATTGGTGAACCTACTGGCCCAATTTTTACTTAACAGAGTGTGTAGTGACAGAGGAATTATACTTGTTTTGGCTGTGTGTAAGGCAGGCCATATACTTAGAGAGTTGATGCACAGGTGGTGTAACATATCTAAGAAATGCTTGCAATCATTTGGCATTGCATGGATTAAGGTGATAGGGATCACAAATATAATAATATAATATAATATAATATAAATAGCTCATTTTGGAGAAAAACAAAAAACTTCTCTTGCAGTGAGGTAAATGCTCATTTATGTCTAGGGTATTTTTCCCATTCACTCTGTTCTGAATGACTGGACCTATTAAAGAACATTTGACCAGAAGAGAAAATACACCAAGAACATTCATTTGTTGCCCCATTCTCACAGCAGCTAGTTAACTTCCACAGAATGAATGTGCATGCAGTTTAACTAAGCCATGCTAAAAAGTGTACCCCACGGGTAGAGAATGACTTGAATGGGGAACAGAAGGGCAAACCAACAGGTTCACATAATTGCTGGTTGTTACAATCCTTCCTCTTCATTTCCCTGCCAAAGTGAAGAGGAATACTGGGTACGTTTGAGTATATGGAGGGCATGCAACTTACCTTTCTAAATCACCATTAAGTGAAATGGTGAGAGAGCCCAAAGCCCTGTTTAGGCCCCATTCACACTGAGCGGTTTATCGCGCGATTTCCGCCGCAAAATCGCGCATATTTCAGATGGTAAAGGATGTCACCAACACACCAAGCAGATAGACTCAGCACATGTCCATTTTAATGACAGACACTGCCATTCAGTAGCAAGTACTTTCGGGGGCCTCGCAGGGTCCCCGTCATCAGGCTCAGAATGCCATGGAGGCACGTGTTTTCACGGTGCCTCCATGGTCACTGCGAGCACCCATTTATCTACACCATCTCCCAGGAGATCCGGTAAGGAGTGCAGCAAGATACACAATTTGTAAAAAAAATATTTTATCGCGCATATTTCCGCTCTATCGCTCTATGTAGCTTGTCCAATGCATTTCAATGGAGCTGTTCACACCTCACAGCTCAATGTCGCCTGTAGCTCGTCGCTCAAGCATGACCCTTTTTTCCGCGGATATCGCGCGATTCGGCTCCAATAGACTCTATGGTGTCACGCAAAATTGCGCATTACCGGCGATATTGCACGACTTTGCGGCTTTGTTGCGTGATATCACGCTACAGAAGGGTCACTTTTGCACTGCAAAATGGAAGGAAAGAATGATGTCACATCAAGATCGCTGTTGATTGGTTACAGCCCAATGTAGCAGCGACGAAGTTCCGCCCAAAAACGCGATACGTAGCACGATAAAATGTGCACTGTCTCTCAATGTCGCGCAATGTAGCTCTAGCCGCTCAGCACGAAATCACGCGGAAAAACGCGCAATACCCATGTCGCTCAGTGTGAATGGGGTCTTAGATCAGGTTGGAGCTTACATAGGACTTTATATCTGTGCTCTGGTGGGTGAACAAGGTATTTGAGGGGAACGTGATTATTGAAGTGATGGGGCAGGGGAGACATTTAAGTGAATTCATTGCTTTGCCCTGCATGAGCAAAATACATGATCACTTTATAGGCACAGCTCAGTTTTGGAAAATTCAAGAGCTGATACACCCACTCCTACCTCCCATTCTACACTGTGCCGCATCCACAACACACCTAAGCAATTATTTGCCAGTCATTTCTACAATTACCTTCTAATCTGTGTAATCCCTTTCGGAAGTATAAACAAGTGTGACAACATTTATAAAGCAATATTCCTCCCACCAGCCGTCCTCTGACGCACTTCAGTAGCAGCATATAAAGTCATAAGTGTTCAACTTATTAGGGACAAATTCCTGCTGACTTATCGCATGCTGAGGAGATCTGCACATTCTACTGACTAATGACTGAACACTTCAAAGATTTTTAAATTAGGCTTTCTTTCTCTCTTTCTTTAAAAGGGTGGCCCAATTGCTACAAGCAGCAACAGTTGTTGCTGACACAGAAACAGAAAACCTAACAAATACCAAATACGGATACAGGTATTTCCGGGAGCATGGAGCCAGCTTCCTGGCCAATCATTACCGCCACCCAGCTTCCTAATTGGCCAGGAAAGCCGTCTCAATGCTGATTGACTGGGAAGCCGGCTCCATGATCCCTCTGATGGAAGTTCCGGTATCAGGGATAAGTATCGGAGCATTTGGGTGAGTGTGAGTACTCGCCCAAATACTCGGTATTGGCACTGATTCCGATACTAGTATCGGTGCATCCCTAATATTTACTAGTAGTTTACTTGACAAAAATGATCTACTGCCAGCCTATACTCAAAATGATAATTGGTCCTGCTGATTATCACCAGTGTAATGGATTCAGTCTTGGCCTGCAGCGAATAGTAGATGCATTGGCTGGATGCAGAGAAGCTTTTCAGAGGGTCTGTTGGTTTCTGAATGAACAGATTCCTCTGTGTATGACCAGCTTTAGGGGATCTTTCCGCATTTTAAAATCTCCATGTGATATTCAGTTTATGCAGCTGATTTTGCACTACACTGAAAAATTGCCTAGCGGAGATGCGGAGAAACCATTCTGGTAATTTGCCATGTCTCAGTGATATATGGTGTCTGTCACTTCATCTGAAAACAGAGTCTATTAATTCATAAGCAGGTGCTATAACCACAAACTGTAACTTCATACAGCAGCTGAGCTGCTTTAGCCTGAGAGTCTGCAACAATCGAGTCATCATTTTACACCCTTCAAAACATGGGCTATAAAACAGATTTTTTTTCCCCAGTCTATAGATCATGTGATAGAAAAAATAGAATTATCTGATCACAAAACTGTCAAATATAATGGCAACTAAACACAATGGGGGGAATTTATCGAAACTGGAGCAGACAAAATCTGGAGCAGCTGTGCATGACAACCAATCAGCTTCTCTCTTCAGTTTGTTCAGTTAAGATTTGAAAATGAAAGTGAGATGCTGATTGGTTGCTATGCACAGCTGCTCCAGATTTTGACTGCTCCAGCATTGATAAATTCCCTTCAATGACCTCATGGTGTATCTAAACCCAAGAACAAAAATGCATTATATTGCAGCTTACCAGTGCTAAGATGTAGGGCCATCCCTACATTGCTGGTATGGAGGGGGGCATCATGTACCTGGGTGGAGACCAGTAGCTGAGGAGGCTTCCTTTGTGGCTCGTGTCCTTCACCCCTGAAGATGGAGACAGTGAGTAGCACGAGTGCCAATGATGAGCAGACACTGTGCTGGAATGGAAGTCCAGAAACAGGATCAGGAGCTGGTCAAATGAAGCCGAGGTCAAGCCGAGCGGGCAGCAGAGTGCCAGAGCAGAATACAGGAGTATGGTTAAGGGAAGCCAAGGAGCCAAAGCAGCCGAGCAATGAAGTAGAAATCAGAAGGCAGAGATAAAGTCCAGTAAACAGGCCGAGGTCAGGAGGCAGGCAACAATCGGGGTAGGCAGGAACAATCCGGGTCAGGCACAAGAAACAGGTAATCAAACAGAGTAACTGGCACACAGGGAACTTGCTGAAGATCATCCAGCAACTAAGAAGAAGATCATCCAGCAACTTGCTGAAGATCATCCAGCTACAGAGGACTACAAATCCCAGCAATACATTATACATCAATGCAGGATAATATGAAGTTACATACTCTGTGCAGCCCCGGGGTGCCAGCCTGATGTCTCCAGCGGAGGATCTCAGGTGGCTGTGTGGGGTCTCAGGAGGGCTTTGAAGGGGCCTTAGAGGGCTGTGCGGGCTTTCATGCGGGGTCTATGGTGGGCTGTACAGACTCTCGGGTGGCTATGTGGTGTCTATGGTAAAGTATGGTATGATTTGTATTTGTCATTTCAGAATTACTGGCTGAATAAATGCAGCTACCTTTGTAATAGCGCATTCATACTTATTTATTTTAGAAATCCTTTGTGAACTTGAACTAGCCTGTGACCAATATTTTCAGCAGAACTCATCACATGGAAACAGGTTTTTTTCCCCAAAAAAATTTGTGGTCATTTCACGTGTCCTTGTGGTTGGAGAATCACATGACATAGTATTACAAATGACACTCGCATTTGTTATTTGGGGAACTAAATAAAAAAAAAAACATGACACCAAGTAAAATGATTTCCCTTTTCCTCTAAATGAGAGGCTTACCTTTTATAATAATAGTTTAACTGTTCAGAAGATTTGAGTAACCTGGAAAAAAAGCAACAACGATGTTTATAAAGATATCAGACATGTGCTGAATTCACTATTTAGAGGAGTTTAGTAGAAACGTATATAGTCGTCCTTAAAAAAAAAAACTAGCAGCAGAGAAGAGACCCTTTCATTACCAGACCATTGATTTCAACAAACATCTTCCCAAAAAATTATATGTGCATTTAATGTATTTTCTGTGTGTTATTTACCTGTATAACTCTCTCTTGTGTCAACATCTAAAGGTTCAGAAACTGCTGCTGGGTGCCGCCATCTTGGATGTGATGTCACAAGCCTCAGCACACTCAGAGCTGTCACTCATGGGACACTACACAGCAGGGGTAGGCAAACTTTGGCTCTACATCTATGGTGAAACTACAAATCCCTTAATGCCTCTGCCCCTGGGAATTATGCCTGTTGCTTCCAGAGTCTTGCAATGCCTCATGGGATTTGTAGTTGAACCACAGCTGGAAGGCTGGGGTTTGCTGACCCCTGCTTTATAGTATTTCCCTTCGCTCCACCCCTGGCAGCTACATAAAAGGTTATGTAGGGAGGTGAGGGGAGGGGAGGAAGATCTAGACCAGCACAGAGAGTAGTTAGACACTCTCAAAATAGAAGAGGGCTATGACATGCAAGGGAACAGACACACAGACACAGCACAACAGAGGGTTGTGCTGGGGAATGGACTCTATTGGAGCAATCACATTTTCTAGTAAGTTCAAAGACACGATGAGTGAAAACAAAATCAATTATTGGAAAGGAAAACACAGCAAGTAAGGCCTCATTCACACGAGAATCGGCCGACACGTACAGCTCCGTGCGGCGTGCACGGCCGTATCGGGCAGCTCCGGGAAGGACAGGTGCTGCGTGTGATTAGTATGCAGCCACTGTCCTTCTCTATGGGAGTCCGCGGCCGTACGCCGCCCCAACACTAACCCGCCCTGCACGACCGTGCGGGTGAGCGTACTCGTACGCTGACAGGATGGATCCTGTCTGCGTCCGAGCCGAGACACCTGCACCCGTACGGACCTGCACTTGAGGTGAGCGTAGGGCAGCGTATTGATGGTGGAAGTTTTGAAATCATGTTTCATATGGAGAATCCGGAGGTTAATATATATATTTTTGAACTGGTAAGAATGATGTAGCGTGGGTCGTGTGAGGGCACTTTTGGTCTTCTGTGATACCATTCTCCTATGGTCCAGGAGAGACAGAAACACCCCGTTATGTGTAATTTTTCCAACTAGCCATCTATTGCCGGTTGTTCTCCATAAATGTGTTGGGATTCTGCCTGTTAGCAAGCATCCGCCGAAAAAGTGATATGTGAAAAGAATTTTTTTTAGGTAAAAGAAAGAGTTCAGGTATGATATTAAACTGTATTATATACGTATTATCATGTGTTTTATATATGACTTTCTATTGAAGGTTTCTTAACTAAAAACTCCCCTGATGAAGCTTTATTGCAAAACGTGTCGGCAGATAAAAGAAACTACAAGCCCTTGGATACAATATGCAGTGAACACTATATGGACCTGTGTTACTGAAATTGTAAAAGTTGAATGTGTTGAATGGGCTGTAGTGTTCTAAAGGCAACCAAATAAGGGGATTGTTAAGAATTCTTTATGAATTTGAATTCTGCATATGTAATAAGATTTTGGTTTTAATCATTGTAAAATACATTATATTTTTAACAGAAACATTAAGTTGTATGTATGCCTCATGTAATCCCCAAAACTTGTACATATTGGTGTTATAAATAAAATTTAAAAAACTCCTATATTTTAAAGCTGTCCTATTCCCATTTGAAAAAAAAATGAGGTTAGGGTTACCACCTGTCCAGGATTCACCCGGACAGTCCAGGTTTCACAAGATGTCAGGCAGACAGGCGCAACCAAAATTAAGATAGGGGCAAGTGGCCCCCCACTGAAAATAGTCTCAACTGTGATATTCACACATGAATGGACGGCGCAATTTACATACAAATACGCCACCACTCATTCTCCCAACAAAATGTCTGCCCATTGCTTGAGTGTTCAGGTTTCGCTGGAAGAAAAGGTGGCAACCCTAGGTGAGGTAGATCAATGAGCAAACTAATCAATATTTCCGGATATTTGATATCTGTGAATGCGTCCAATCTGGTCATATCTAAGTCGACTGGCTTACTCATTATAAGCCATGACCTCGGGAAGGGGTGGAGATAAGAAGTGAAGAGGGAGCAGTATGTATGGCCTAACAAGTGTCGATAACTGTGAAACACTGAAAATGAGTCTTGTACTTGAACACTTCCTCCATCAGCTCTTGGAAAAGTTCCATTTGTTTCCTGTGAATTACTGATGAATAATTACTGCTAAATCCTTCATTGTACCTTTCCCTCCCCCCGCACCCGGAATACAGCTGCCTTCCTATTGCAAAGTGGGCAATAGGCCAAAAAATGTGCATTGGAACAATACCCACGCTGGCAACTGTCCTGCATAATTTAGCTGCTTAAATGCTTTCCTGCAATCCTGAAAGAGTTAAAGCAAGCTGATTAATTCTTGGCTGATATGTATATTGAACTTTTAAAATTCCATTCTGACTACAGAATATATTGAAATCCTATACGAGAGCAGATTGTAGACACTGTATTATAATGTCACTTGATAATATGTGACATTTTCTTTGGCAGAATCGGGTGACTGATCACATGCAGTTAAAGCGGGCCTTTACACTCAAAAATCAAACTCTACCAATGTATCCCTTTATGTATGGTGATTAATAATAACATAGACATGTCAGGTGTCAAATGCTGTGATTTTGAAATACTTACACATGCAGAGCATTCACTTCCTGCTTTGAAAGGGCAAAATTACTTCAGTTTGCCAAAGCAATGCACACTGGGATTGCCTTGTCATTGAAATGATGACGATGTAAGTGCCAAAAGCATTGCATCCTGGGAAGTTACATCAGCAGAGCATTGCTGGGAAATCTCATCTGTAATCTCGCAAGATCTCAGGGAAAGGCATTTTCCTCCCCTGAGATGAAGTGCACAGTCACATGTCCTAGTCACATGTCTGGTCACATGTGCCAGAGTTTCAGGAAGTAAATGGTGAGCTAGTAATCTGCCCTTAGTTAACATGGCCACTGCCAGAAGTCTGGGAAAGAAAAAAGAAATAAGTTATGGAAAGCATACAAAGCCAGCAAATAACTAAAAGTGTTTGTAGATTGTCATTACTAAACATTTCTAAAGGTGTGTTTGGCAGTACAGGCAGTGGGACAGTATAACGTCCCTTTACAGGCAACCATCTGTGCTGATCTGTTATCTGCACAGGTCACAAGTCTGCTTGCTGCAGACATTCTCACCCTTTTAACTCTGAAAAAATCCTATTCACTTCTCAAGGAACCTTTTTTGTAAAAATTAGTATATCATCAGCTCACGGTACATTTGTGTATTTGGCTTCCAGAGTAGATCAAGTTTTAACAGAGTCCTCATTCCCCCCTTTACATCAGAGTTTTTGGTCCCCCTTTACATCAGAGTCCTCAATCCCCCTTCACATTAGAGTCCTCAGTCTCCGCTTCACATCAGAGTCTTCAATCCCCCCTTTATATCAGAGTTCTCAGTTCCTCTTCAAATTAGAGTCCTCAGTCTTCTCTTAACATTAGAATCCTTGGTCCCCATTTACATCAATGTTCTCAGTCCTCCTTTGCATCAGAGCCCTCAGTCCCCTTCACATCAGTGTCCTCAGTCCCCTTCACATCAGTGTCCTCAGTAGCCCCTTCAGAATCCTCAGTCCCGGTGCCTCTGTCAAAATTTTCAAGGCACCACTAAGGAAGCCAGAAGGCACCCTCAGGGTTTCAGAGTCCTCAGTCTCCTTTCATATTAGAGTCCTCAATCACTGTGCCCATGTGCAAAATTTGTGCACGCTTGAGAAAGCCAGAAGGCACAGTCAGGGTTCCGCGACACCCTGGTTGAGAAAAACAGCCATATAGAGTCTGTAAAGCATAGGTTTTCCCTCTCCACCTAACAAAAAAATTGTTTACAATTACACTTTAATATTCTCTGCATGGTCAACATGTATAAAAGCAGAGTAGGTTAAAAGAAAACTGCAAGCACGATTTTTTCCCATCAGTTATTGAAGTTGTCAGTTTTAAAGTCACGAGAAAGAGTCATCCAGATGTAGGTTTTCTTCAGCCAAGGAGGTGTGTCATTCCAGTGTAGAGTGGAATAGTAATTCAATAAGTCACCATTAATGTGAAGCAGAAGGCAAGGTCAGCACACTGACATCATACTGGGAGAGTGGAGTGATTGTTGAAACCAGGTCTCTACCTCAGCTGCATTTAATTACATGTACCGACTGCGCTAATGTTTGTGTAATTTGCTACAATGTTCTCTTGGTCAGATCTCACATTCAGTCATGTGGTACAATGGAATAGTTCAATGAATTTGCTTAAATAAA
This sequence comes from Nanorana parkeri, assembly GCF_000935625.1. Classification (NCBI taxonomy): domain Eukaryota; kingdom Metazoa; phylum Chordata; class Amphibia; order Anura; family Dicroglossidae; genus Nanorana; species Nanorana parkeri. The sequence goes on from NW_017306389.1 coordinate 1,138,963, forward strand.
AGCATACCTGCTAATATAACCTACATTAAACAGAGAAATGTTTATATTAAAGGAAACCTGTACTGAACGGAATATAGAGGCTGCCATCAATGACCTCCTTCTGCCATGCAGATCTAATACATTCTGAGTGACCTTGAACCAGCATAAGGAATAGGAAATAACTGAGGTCAGAACTCTTCTAAAGTAACTCTGAAAGTACTGAAACCAGTGTATCAGCATAACAGGCAGCTAGCATTTTCAGATGGAAAGGTCAGCAGCGTGTACAATTTTAAAAATCTTGCTTCTATATACAGCCTTTAATGATATGTGCATGGAGGAAGCCATATTTACTCATTAAGTACACAGGTTCTGCTTCATACTTTGCAGTGCTACACAATGGTTGTGCTTTACAGCTCCTTCTCACAGTGGGTCAGTCAAAACAATGCACTCCCTGTGTAGCTGACACGTAGTTGTTAAGCAGTTAGACAAAGTAATTGTAGGAACTACTATTCTCCCCGCCCCTGCCTGCCACTTTTGACATCCATCTAACGGTAGTGTGAATGGTCGGGTGATGTGAGGGATGGTGCTCTCCTCCCACTGGGCTCCCTACATAGTTATGGCCTTACTCCGCTCCATGTCTGGTACATAGGCACTTTCATTCACTGTAGACCACCAATGGCTGTCTATGCTTCCGGGCTGTGAGCTGTGGGAGGATAGTGGGAGGGGCCAGACAGTGTCAAAGTCAGTGTTCTATAATTTTTCTTGATCCTATACATTTTCTCGACTGTGTCACTTCCTGTGGGGTCGAGTCATCAGAATCAGCTGTTTTCATTACTCCCTTTCTTCATGACATGCTCTCCTGGAAGTGACGCGGTAGAGACATTTATCGGTTGAGGAAAATTATAGAACACTGGTAGTGGAGGGATGCCTCGTCAGTGCTGTGTGCGTGCACGACTGCTGCGACCCTGGTAGTCTGCCACTAACTCCAAGCTGTAGAGGGACTACAAATCTCAGCAACACATTATACACCAATGCAGAATAATACCACCATCAGCTATAGAGGACTATAAATCTCAGAAATACATTGTACAGCAATGCAGAATTCCATTGGCTATAGAGAACTACAATTCCAAGCAATACCATTATACAGCAATGCAGAATAGCATCAGCAAAAAAGGACTACAAATCCCGGCAATACATATTACAACGATGCAGTATAATATGCAACTACATACTCTGTGTTGCTCTGGGTTCGCCATCTGATGTCTCCAGGGTCTCAGGAGGGTTGTGCAGGCTCTCACCAGGAGTCCAGAGAGTTTCAAGGGGGCGTGTGGGTGCAGCAGAGGCTGCTCCCTAATTAGGCTCTCTGGTGGCCAATGCGGACTGTCAGGTGGTCAGTGCGGGCTCTCTGCTGGTCAGTGCGGGCTCTCTGCTGGTCAGTGCGGGCTCTCTGCTGGTCAGTGCGGGCTCTGTGGTAGCTCTCAGGTGGGTAGTGGGGGCTCCCTGGTGGTTAGTGGGGGCTTTGTGGTGGTCAGTGGAGGCTCCCTGGTAGTTAGTGTGGGCTCCCTGGTGTAGGGTGACCATTCATCTCCGATTTCTGAGGCCAGAAATCGGGGAGAGTCCCCAAATTGAGGAGACCATTCTCTGACATATTATGTCCCCGGGAACATAAAATAAAACTTCTTTTTTTTTAATACTCACTTGATCCCTGGATCCACGAAAAATGCAGCCTCCCGTCTCCCATGCTGTCAGAAGCTGCATACAGCGTGTGCTGGTTACTACTTAAACCGGCGCGCGCAGTGTGCAGCTTCTGAGAAGATACGCTATTAGCATAGCGGGGAAGGCGGCTGCGCATTTTGCATCACTCCCGCTACGCTAATAGCGTATCTTCTCAGAAGCTGCACACTGCGCACGTGGGTTTAAGTAGTAACCAGCACACGCTGTATGCAACTTCTAACAGCGTGGGAGACGGGAGGCTGCGCTTGTTGGATCCAGGAATCAGGTGAGTAGTATTAAAAAAAAAAATGTTTTATTTTATGTTTCCGGGGACATTTAAAAATGTCCCCGGATTTTATTTTAAAAATCTGGTCACCTTACCCTGGTTGGTAGTAGGGACTCTCCTGTGGCCGCACCAGCCAGTGTGCCCGCAGCAGATGCCCGAGGGCCCGGGGCCGTCAGGTGGCCCGTCACCGACCCCCCCTACTTACTGGAGAGTGCTGCCTAGTTACCATATACTGAAGTACTGCTTGGTTACTAAACAGTGCTGCCTAATTACCTAATAATGCAGCTTGGTTACCAGAGAGTTCTGTGCCTAGTTACCAGATAAATTGCTACTGTAATATTACTAGTGAAAGCGCCTTGTTGACTTAGAGGCCACTAGTGGATATACTTGTATGCTATTAATGGTAAAAGCCGCGCTGTGTGAATGAGACCGCAAAGTGTCAGTTATAGTAGATGCTGACCTTGGAGTAAAGTGATACAATGTGTAAAAAGTGCAAAACAAAAAAGAAACGCATGTATATAACATGCACCTTAGTGTAAAAGTAATTGCTACAAAATATCCATAATGAAAAATCAAATGCACTAAATATTAACTGTGAATCAATGTGATGCAATGTGCAAAGAATACCGACAAGAAAAACGCATGTGTGTAACTTGCACTCCAGTGAAAATAATAAATGGTTAAAAAATGTCCATGATCCTGGATCTTCAATAGTCCATTAAGTAAATAGAAGATAAAACATTGGATGCAGAATAAACTTAGTCTCCTGTGACCATCAACAAAGAAATCTTCTGGAATGCACCTCACCTTTAGCAGAGACCCACCAGGGTCTGTATGCGCTGTTCCTCTAATTCAAAACAGGTAGAGGAAGCACCTGATGCCGAATACCTCCGAGTGATTACCTCCTCTCAGGTACAGACTCTCTTGCAGTCTCAGGAGTTGGAAACAGACAGTTCATCCGAATGGCCCATGCATCAAATAAAATAAAAAGTGGAAACTCGTAGTGCGGAGTAGAGGAGCTGAGCGATTTGCACACAGTGTCTGTGGCTGCTTACGAAATACCTCAATTTTATCTATGATTTGTGAGTAGTATTCCCCTTTTTTTAATAAAGTCTAGTATCCTTTTAAAACCATCTGCACTACGAGTTTCCACTTTTTATTTTATTTGATATTGCGGCCTTCACATTTGACGTGCTTTTTCATATCTTGTTATGTGTTGAAGCTGTTCACTTAGAGCAGAGGTGTCAAACACACAGTGGGCCAAAATTTAAAAAATGCTCCAAGTCGAGGGCCGGGCTGGTTCACACAGTATAATACAGCGGCATATACAGTATATCACACGGTATAATAAAGCCTGTACTTTTAATTATTAAAAAGCATGATACATAATTACAATAAAACTTTTTTTTTTAAACTTTTTTATTTACTTTTCCTTTAAGAAATAGCCTAAATATTTAAATAATAAAAACCAAAAACAGACATTAAATAGTACAGAGCATTTACAACAAAAGAATTTACTGTATTTGCTGGCGTATAAGACGGGTTTTGAGACCTTAAAACATCCCCCGAAAATCTACAGTACAGAAAAAGTGATGGAGAAGAAGGGAGAGATATACTGACTGACAGTGTCACAGCACAGAACCTGCAGGCTGCAGCTGTCCCGGCTCTCTGTCGTCTGTGTTGGATCCTGATTCCCGCCAAGGAGCACCTTACATACACCTCTCAGTCACCTCAACTCACGGCCACACCTCCCTTGTCACGCTGTGCTGCTGCCAGGCTGCCTGCTGTGTAATGTAGTCCTCTGGTCGGCTTCAGCTCTCCGGCACCTAAGTCCTATGAAGATCGCCGCGAGCAGTGTGAGAGAGCTGACGGCGGGCAGGGCCAGAGCTAATGATAATTAATTATCATCAGGCGGGCCAGAGATAATTCCGTCGCGGGCCGGTTCTGGCCCGTCGGCCTTGAGTTTGACACGTATGACTTAGAGGATGTGTATTGCTTTGACCCTTATTGCACCCTCTCCACATGCAATCTGTTCCTGCCACTACAGACCTCAGATCAGTTGTCCAAGGGCTTCAGCCTACGATCACAGCGACAACGCTATCATCTGCTTTCCTCTTCAGAAGGACAGCGCCATCTTTGTTCAGACATCATCCAAGATCACCATCTATTCTCTCGACTGAGATGTTGGCACAGAGATGACACTTGTGACTTACTACAAAATTACAGTATTTCAGCCTGATCACTGGAAAAAAAGAGACTGCAGGACCATTCACACCAGTGCAGTGCGTTAATCGCCCAGTTTCATTTGATAAACGCTCCATACCGCACTACGGACATAATGGGGGTAATTTACTAACCTAAACGCACGCACGCACCAGGTGCGTGTGATTTTTACACAGCAAAGCGTATTTATCAACCAAAAAGTCTCTATAAGCATGTTTCCACTAATGCCATATATGGAAAAATCATGCACATGATGCATATATAATGCTGTTTCACAGTTTAGACAAAAATGGTTAGCTCATGCATTTACATTCCTGCATTCATCAACGCAAGCAACACAATGTAGAGCTAATTTACACAACATCACCTTGCAATTCAGGGCAGGGCTTTGCACAACACACCTGCTGGGTGTGTACACACTACAAAGGTGTTTAGATTCCACCCATAGATCATGCTGGGAGGGAACACACTACAGAGGTGTATACATGTTTGTGGTGTGTTTATAAGGTTAGTAAATCAACCCCAATGTGTGTTACAGTGCGGGAGGTGCATTGAGTTGCCATTCATATGAATTGCACCCAGGTCATGGACCGAGTGTCCAACAGTGTCAGGAGAGAGGAGGGGACCCGGTGGCATACATCATCCCGCCGGGTGAACATCCCCTCCTCTCTCTGCCGGCGTCCATCACCAAGATGGCCATCGGCAGGCGGCAATCAGATGGTCGCGCATGCACGATGACGTCATCATGCACGCGCAAGGGGACATCACGCGCAATGACACGGCGGGGGGGTGTCACCCAGTCTGGAGACCGGGTGACACCCGGCCTCGGGACGCCTCTGGCAGCAACGCTCAGTACCGCAATACCATTCGTTGTGGTGTGGCTAAAAAAAGTACTGCATGCACTATTTTTTTTAACCGCAATGCACGGTATTGCAGGACCGCACATTGCGGTGCAGACTGCACATTGCGGGCAGAGGTGCTTTTGGGGTGCCATTCAAAATAAATGTCAACGCAACGTACCTCCCGCACATTAATGCACAGTAGGTGTGTTGCACAGTAGTTTGTATTAATTGCATTGCACCGAACCATGCAATTAATGCACTGCAGTGGTGTGAATGGGCCCTGAGGAAGTGCATCCCCCTGTCTGCAGCAGGCTGATGTAATCCTCTCTACCCTAGGCAATGTCAATGGTGCTTTTTAATGATAAAAGGTAGAGCTTCATGGTACAATTTTATTATCTCGGCACATTGTGACATAGCAGGAATGTACTTGTGCAGACCTGTAAAGCTAATAATATGTCCAATTTAAGAGATTGCATGGAAAGGTTACGACTGACCTTCAATTTCACAATATAATATGAATATCCATTTTAAAATGAGAAGTGTGCCATCAAGCAGAGTTGTGAAGCATAAAATCTATGTAGAGGAAAGGTTTCATATACAATACAAAACTCACACAAGGAGCAAGATGGACCAGTGTGCGTCTCTTGCATTATTAAGCTGATGATACTCTGTACACATTATTTAAAGGGGAGGGGGGGGGGGGCATAGCAGTGTAATGACAGTGAATACTTCAGCATGTGTAATGGGAAGATTGCTGAAATGTTGGTTATTAGTCTGCGAGAAGGGTATGGGCTGTCCTGGGAGAGCAGCAGCATGATCAAAGATGCTCTCAGGCTTCTCTATCAGCTGGCGGCTCCATAGACAAGCGTGCTTGGCTCTGCTAAGTATGCACTTTTTTGCTATGAAGAAGGGAGCTGTGATTTTTACTATATATATCTGCTGTGGGCTTTAGGGCAGGAGAAAAGGTAACCCTTGCAGTGGGGCTACACCCTAACTGCAAAGGTAAAGTGCTTGTTTTGGTCTAGGGTCTAAAGTAGCAAATACTCCGCCGAACCTTCGACTCGGCTGGCTGCTGATGACTCACGGGTTCGTAGACTGCCAGATTCACCCTCCTTATTAGTCCTGGTGACCGTTATCACTGAAAGTGAATGAAAATCCCAGATTTTGGGTTGTCATCAGAATAGGAATAATTGGGAAATCGTTCAATGGGGGCATTAGTTCTGGTGACCCTGCTGGCCATAAGGGATTCTCCTCACTTTGAAGGAATTTCCTGCCACTTTCTGTTAATGTACAGGGAGTGGAGGGAATGGGAATGGCTAATGGATAGGAAGTGAAGGGAAATCTCCCCAATGGGACACAAAGGGTAAAAAGGCTGATAGGGGTTATAATCCTCCCTTCCTCTATCCAAAACTAGAAATCACAAAAGTTTTGGTTTACGTCTCTATTCACACTTTTGCATCATAAAAACAAGACAATAATGCCAATGACAAGCAATGATAATGCCAATACCAAGCGACACTGGGGCAACAAAGTTGGTACACAGACATTGGTAATGCAATGTTGGTATCATTTCTACAAGCATACATTAGCATTTTCAACAAAAAATGATGTGCCAAATAAAGAAATAAAGTTATCTTGGTTGAGGCTGAGTAACCATCCTAATCAGCATAAACCGGTCCCTCATCGTGGACAATGTCCCTCTGGTGCCTGCCGCAATCCTTGTAACTGTGGTCCCTGGGATCATACAGCAATGTCCTTACATAGTGTGTGTATGGCCCCACAGACTTTAATAGGAATACAATTTAGTGCATTTTAGATGCATTTTTGTGCATAACAATCAGTCACCTCCTCCTAGCAAACATCTACTTTAGCCAGGCTGCATAGGAAGATGGAGCATGCAGGGCTCACCATGCTTGATGTGGAAGAACTAATATGTCTGGTGAGGGCAAGGGCATGGAGTTATGTGTCTTTGTATTGATGCATGTGATAGTGTCCTTGCACTCCATATAGCAATGTGACCTTGCAGATTGGTGGTGGTTGTAGTAATGACACGGATGGCAACATGTGAAACTCCAAGTGAGAATCATATCGTCACCAGCACACACGTAATGGAACCATAGATACTGTTTCAAATTTTATTGAATCATTGTCCTAATTTGGCATATATAGCTGACACGCAGGGTCCCTTCCCCATAACACACAAATACGTATATAGTTATACTAACTAGGTGAACATCAAACACACCATAAACCCATATGATGTCATAATAACATTGTGTCCCACCAGAATTAAAAAAGAATTCCGAAATAATACCAAAAGAGGGTTTAAAGGAAGAGACAGAACACATACAAATTGATCAAATTTGAAACAGAATCTATGATTCCATGACACGTGTACTGGTGACTATGTGATCTTCATTTGAACTGACACATACAGGTATGTTAACATTCTAAAGCAGAATTTCTGCTGCTGCTAATCACTATCGTTAGGCAACAATTCTGTCAATGTCATTGCCCAAATAAATACAAAGGATAAACAGATACGATCTATTGGGCTGAGCCCAGCCCATACTGCTAGTTGTGAAGCATGCTTTCAGTGAAGTCTACTTATAAGTAATGTTTAAACTGGAGGTCTTGGCCCCCATTCACACCTGAGCATTTTGTTGGGTGTTTGCTGAAGTGCTACAAGGCTCAACATGATAAATCCGATTGTTTTTAATGGTGCCTGTTCACGCCTAAACATTGTGTCGCTTGTAGCGTGAAAATACAACAACCCAAAAACATCTGGAAAATGCACATAAAGCGTGTTTTTGCACAATTTTGTGCCTACCAGCCATTTCCTTCTCCTATTAACTAACTTTAAGCCGGTTATACACGCTCTAAATTTTGGCAATTTTTTTAAGAGCCAGAGCAGAGTCAGCTGTCAATCAGGCTGCTGGATGGATCCTGACAATATTGCCGGCTGCAGCATGACTCTGCACTCAGTATATAGTGCCATTAGCCTCCTAAACCAGTTGACATCCGCGGTGTTAAACCCCCTTCCCATCTAGGCCATTTTTCAGTATTCAATTGGGTGACAGGAGTACATTAGTACATCTATACTCCTGTGACCTAAAAGAGAAGCAAAGCCAAAAAAAAAAAAAGGTTTAGCTTTACTTGTCTTTTAAATATTTGTTTTAAGCGTTCTTATGTAGGTGACACATTCACTTTATTTAGTTTGTTTTGCTCATTATATGGTCATGCTCTACATGTTTTCGTACATTTTTTTCACTTGCTTTTGGCTAATTTTGTTTGGCCCCCTTGTCTATCTAATCTATACTGATCCGGATTATCTAAAACTAAAAAGAATTTTCTAATACCTTGTCCAGGAGAAGGAGCTTTCACTAGGCATCACCATTTTTGCTGTTCCAGGTGTTTGTTATTATTGCATTTTTTCCTCTTTAAGCTGATTAAAGAACATGCTTACTTTTCAAATGGTTGTAGTAGGACATTCAGGTAGAAAGCATATTAGATTTCAGAGTGAAGGAAATGCTATGAGACTGAGTCACACTTTGATGGACTCAGGGGAAATAGGAGGAAGTAGTCTCTTGACATTAAAACATATTCAGAAGGAGACTGGAGGAGTTCTGCAAAATCTGCTATTACCAGGCAGAGTTTATCAGCTCAGATGATTACAGGTCTAGCTGCTTCATCACTAGCTGACTTTCATTAGAACAAAATTGTTTTCAGGACATTTGTTCAATTTTCTAATAGTTAATGGGGTCAAATCAATGATCACTTTCAACCGTAGAGATGAAAAAATTTGAAGGGGCAGGATGAAAATGTTTCTTCAACAAATGAAGTTCTAAAATAGGGTTTACACTAAAATCTCATCCAAACGTCCAATAATGCAGAGAGTTGGCGAAAGTCGTTCGAAATTTTGTTTGATTTTCGTTTTGATTGAACATGTGATTTTGGAAGGAATGGAGTTTCCCAAACAAAAACCACATTCGCCGTTATGTTCCTTTGAAATTTTTCATCACTGCAGTTGAAATTGATCATCAATTTGACCCTATCAACTATATGAAAGTCAAACAATCGTCCCAAAATCGATTTCGTTCATTCAAAATTTGTTAAGTGTATATCCTACTTAAGACCTGGGTGTCGTCAAGTTTTAATCAGCAGGGGATCCATGCACGGGCAGAGAGTTGGAGGTGTATCCCATCTGGCAGAATCAGAATATTTCCGATTTAAAGGGCTACATGACTCGGTTGATTTGACTCTCGTGCTAGTTATACAATATGAAAAGTGGTTATGCTGTCAGGTCTCCAGTGAAGCAATACTGGAATTACAATCCACTCACAATATCTAGCATTAGTGCCAGAAATTTAATTTTATTCAAATGTGTCAGTGGCTACATGTTTCTCATTGTAAGTGAAGCACTTCGAATTCCCCTGTGTCTGTCTCTTGTCTCCTCTGAGTAGTTCTATTCATCGCTGTTTGTCACTGTCATTCTGTTCTTTATCTCCTACTTTCCCCTCTCAATCACTGCCTGTTAAACTGTCATTATGTGTGTTTTAATTGGTGGCCGGAGCATATCCCTTCGTTTCACTTATGATCAGTGTTTGAAAGAATCTTTTAGACCTTCTGCCCCTTTACATGAATTATTTCGTTAGATGAAATAGCTGGTAAAACAGAAACAGATCATTAAAAGGAAGCCCCTACTAAACCTGACCGGACACCGGTAGATTTTCGTATGAACATTCATATGAAAAATCTCATCAGAACGTTGGATAATGGCATCAGAGGCGTGACAAATGTCATTCGAAATTTCATTTTATTCTACAATTCAATGTTGGAATGAATTGAATTTGCTAAATGAAAACCTTCACTGTTAGAATTTCATTTTTGAAAAGAAATTTTCCATCCTTTTTTTTTTGGCCAATAAGGTCAAAATTGATCATCGGTTTGACCTCTTCAACTAGTAGAAACATAAATTAAAGTTTCAAAAGCAACTTTTTTTAAACAAAATTCTACTGATATATGGCCAGCTTAAGAGGAATTGGGTGGCTTCCATTGCTGACCTCCTTGTGAGTTGCCTGATCACCATCGGCATCAGTACTTGATCAACTACTGACCTCTATCATGCAAGTGAAGTCAGTGTGAAACCAGAACTCATAATAATAAACTGAAGATTATAGCACTTGAAGTGAGGCACCCAATGTCACCCTTGTCACCCTGGTAGTAGAAGTGGGAACTCGCCAATTCAGCCTGCACATTGTGGAATTGTCATTTGTGTGTGGCATACACATAATGACCACTAGATAAAACATTCCCGGTTTAAACCACTTTCACTCTTTGTTGTTTTTGTTATCCTGTGCATGTGGAAGTCACTAGGGTGGTTTTTGGCTTTCTCACTTTCAGCACTGCAATCTTTATTATTAGAAGGACTACATATACCATTCCCTTTTATAGGCTGTTGTTGTGTGTTGGACTTTATTTGTGCGGACTGTTGATCGGTTCAAATAAACATTGTTGATGGGGGAATTTCCCCTGCCAGCTATTTGTGACAGAATACACATGGAACCACAACCGCTTATCCTTTTCAGCTAAGGTAGGTGCCATCTTAGCCTCTATTTAGATTACAGTTGCCATGGTGCAGCACATGTGGTCATGACAACAATGATTTGGATGACTTGAAAGTTTGGTTGAGAGCTGAAATAAGCACACTGGCAACCTTGACAGTTGGCATACATTAAACTGTTTTGGGAGACATTAAATTGGTGGGGCTAGTTCTGCTTTAAGGGCCCATTCACACCAAAAATCAGAAGGGAGGGCCTGTAGACTTGCAGTTTCAACCTCCGTTCCCTTTTTAATTTTTTTCCTCTTTTTTGTCAATCTTTATTTTAATGTCCTGAGTGGACAAACACACATATTGTTACTTTTGTTGCGTTGCGATTACATCCGTTTTTGTTTTGTTACGTTGAAAAAAAATGTAGAGCATGTTTTTCCTTTTTTTCATTGCACTGCAGTGGAAGGGATCACGGTGAATTCGCAGCCATTCATTCTTCGGTGCCCTTGCATTAGCATCCATTGAAAAAGGGATCGCAACCCAACACAGCTGATGTGAATGGGGCCTAAATCTCATATTTACATAGTTAAGTTGAAAAAAAAGAGACACAGTGGGGGGAGTTTATCAAAACTGGAGCAGGCAGCATCTGGAGCAGATGCCCATGACAACCAATCAGCTTCTATAGCTTTCATTCTGAAAGCTTAACAGACAAACTGAAGAGATAATCTGATTGGTTACTGCTCCAGTTTACATAAATTTCCCCCAAAGTCCATTGCCCTAAGAGATTAAAATAACCCCCACAACCCAGCCACATGAAACTACGCTAGCTTTTCCATCAGTGATGGTGCGCAGGGATCAAGAATTTTTTTTTGCCGTTTTGCAAGGCAAATTACCCAATAAATTGTCACTTTTAGTAAAGTGCAGAAATAGTTCTGTTTTCTCGACCTACTTTCCAAATATCCCCCAATAAGTATTGGATTGAAGATGCAACAGCAAGAAATACCCCCTCAAGATAAAGCCATTCATTTTTAAGATTTTTATTGAAAGTGTAATGAATATTTTCTTCATATTGCTTTAATGAAATGACAAACAGCAGTTGCAGATATTCTCATTGCTGAAAACAATCATGTTACAAAAAAAAAAGACAGTATTTACAAAAATGCCAAAGTTAGCAATTGTGAAAGAGGTTCGATAGTTACAAGCCGTGTCAATAAATACCCAGAGCAAAAAGACAACACAGATGAAACAAAATACAATCTTATGCATGGCTTTTGGCACAAAACAAAATAAATTAAATGCATGTAGATATGAAGGCAGGATAATTTAAATTTACCTTAAATTATGTATGTAATGCAAAGGAACCCAGGAATGTTGTAACAAAAACATTAGTGCCAATAAATACAGTGAGTACCAGATTGTTCTTGTCAGTAAGTTAGACAGTAAAATCCATGAATGCCTTTGAAAACTAATTGTAAATATGCCATCAAGATCAGCCTGTCAATACTGGAGTTATCTATGTTTTAGCAGGAATGTTTAACACTTGAAATACTAAGAGACGTTGGATGCCAAAGTGGTAGAGCGGACCTTAGCAAAACCACGTCCCATAGTGTTTCACAATACCATCAGAACAGTGCGCCCCTTCAGTTTGGCTTTGAACTAGACAGCATATTTTACAACAGTAACTGCTTGGCTCATTAGACAAACCCAAAACCGCAATAGGCAATTGTACATAGTAAAGCAGAACGTCCACAAAGTTAAGTTGGATCAGTTTAGAGCAGTTGGAACAATAAAAGGATGAACTTTGGTTGGCCATTGTCATGGTAGGCAAAGGTTAGTGAAAAAGGAGTGATGTTGCACTTCTGACAAACACAGAACCAAAAGTCATTTTGTGAGGACTAGTTGTCACGCTAATCTGTGACGACGGCATTCACAATTGGTGACTCCGCAGAGTGTACATGACAGGTACGCTTTAATAGCTATCCATATTGAGTATATGTCCCACAAGGCTTCAGACATTTTACAACCAATTAGGGGGCTCTGTGTGAATGTGTTACCCACCCATAGGACAGGCACAGCGTCCAGTAATGCACAGCAACCAATCAGAATGTACTTTTATTAGATGCCCGAGCTAAGCTGTTGAAAGCTGGATTCCAGTTAGGTGACACGGTTACAGTATGTCACCACTAAACTCTGAATTGTATCAGCAGTGATGGCATTTTTACTTATTTGAGATTTAATTGGGCTATCATAGAGCAAAATACCACCCCACCGTGGAAACTGTGGTCCAGTCTGGTTTTTTGGCAATCACTCAAGGCATGTCATTTCAATGTGTACTCAATAAAGACTGCAGTTCATTTCTCCACAGTCACCAAACAAATTAAGACTTTCAAGGCAGGATGAATCCAATTGGTGGCCATGGGGTAAGTAACTCCCCATCTCTGTAACAAATGTTGGTACACTAGCAAACAGCTTGCAATTCACTGCTCCAGACTTAGTATGTGGAGCATGAGTAGGGAAAGGCTTCTTTCACTTAGAGCCTTTACCTTCTGACAAATTGTTTTATCTTCCAGTAAGAATAAAATGATCATTACATAGTATATCATCACATATGACAAGCTCTGAGCTATGTGAAGATTGTAAATCCTCTATTTTGGTGATGGGCTCAAGCAAGCTGGTACTGGGCAGTTTCAAACAGAATGTATTTCTATAGTGAAAAGATGATGCACATTACTATACGCTGTACAGCAAAGGACACATTGGTACAAACAAAACACCAGCATACAGAAGTAGAGCAGGCAAAGGCACTTGTGTGTTATCGCTAGAATGAGGACCATGTCTAAATACTACTTCACCCGAGTGTACTGCACCACCCATAACACTATAGGCCGGAAATATCCAAGTGTCTCCACTAAGAACTGGAGTTACTTCCCATTAGCCATAAGCCAGACACAAAAGCTTCACTTGGAATCTGTTTGGAAGTAACATCATCCTTAATAACGATACTTTTATACAATCTGGTCATTATGGTTTATCTAGTAACAAGAAGCATTGGTGCAGTAAGTGGCACTAAATCAGCCTTCGCTTAACTGATACACGATGGGTATCAAAAAATCAGATTAGCTGCTTGCCTTAGGCTGGGTTCACACTTGGGCGTTCGTAATATGCGCGTTTGATGAGCGTTTCTACCGCGATTTGCGGTCAAAGAAACCCTCAACAAACACGCGTTTACGAGGGCTATCCGGCTGTATCCTAATGGATTTGCGCAGAAATACGCCCCAAAAGAAGCTCCTGTACTTCTTTGGGCGTAGGACGTTTTTCAGCGCGTTCCTACGCGCTGAAATACGCCCAGGTGGGAACCATGCCCATAGGAAATAATGGGATTTCACAGCGCGTCAATCAGCGCTGTAAAACGTCCAGGTGTGAACTAGGCCTTATAGTACACTCCAGGTTGCTAGGTAAATCTCCTCATTTGCATTTTGGCACACTGCTCAGGCCATGGGAAATAAAGCAAGCATCAGTGCCTCAATGCTGTATTACCCACCTAACAATGGCTCATTACTCAACATGTGCAAACTATTTTTTTTTTTGAAAATGCAACCAAGATAAAGGATCACCTTGTTCCTAAAAAGGAACAATGCTTTAATGCCAACTAAAGCCAATGTGGGATTCCTGAGCTCTGATAATATTCAGGCAAAAAAAAAACATGGCCGAATTAAAAAGGATTATAGCTGCACTTCCAATTTGGTTATTTTCTCATACATCTCATTCTATGCTAAAACAGGACTTGTTCACAGTAGCCAATTAGGTCACACAAAAAAAAAAGTTTTCATAGATTACAAATTAGTAACTGGACGGTCATAGTAATAGGATGGTTTTATAAAAGTCCTTGTGATAAATCTTCACAGCGCTAGATAACCTTATGGCAGAGAAGTGCCAACAAAAAAATACAAAGAGTTACATGCTGCTTGGTCTCTGGCCCTGTTGAAACATGTTTTATAATTTAAAAAGAAAAATATAAAAACATACCTTTATCACTTAATTATCCCATAAATGTTCATTTTAATTAACAATCTCACTTAAATATCTGCATTTACATTTTAAAACTTAAATATTGTAATATTATATTTAAATACAAGTGGATTGTAGGAACAAAAAACAAAACAAAATCCATTAGACCATGTATTTAAATGAACAAAATAAATAATTTTGTTTTACAACGCACATAACCTATATTTAATTAAAAGAAATAATATATCTATATAAATAGTTTGGGCCATATATTACTGTGGAATATAAAACAAATCCACCTCAAGTTCATGGCATCTGAATTTTTTTCCCCTATTCTGGCTCTGGATTTATGTTAATATTGCAATGACTTCGCCAAGTTGGTTGGTTTCTTGGCATGGACACCCAACCAACTGCATAGAATTGTATGGCCTTATCCCTAGAAGCTTCAAATAAATAGGAATAATTTATGGTAAGTTTAAATAACTGAAATCAAATATAGATAAAAGAAATATATATATATATCTTGTAAATGGAACTCATTGTGGGTGGGGATCAAACTTGAAGACTACCATGATATATTTGACAAATGTGAAAATGTTGGAACCTCCCTCTAAGTTCTTGTGCTTGTTGATGTCATCAGTGGCATTTTGTTTAATGGCAACTCCACATAGTGGAATTGATCAATGGAGTACAGGAAGGTGAGTGCAGGGTACATACACAACACTCAGCTCCACCTGCACACAAAAAGTCCCTGTATGAGACACTTCTGTGTACCTTAATCTCTGCCTTCCTCTTCTATGGTGTCCGATAGATTCTCATAGACTTCAAATGAAGCCAGTTCAAAGTAGAGCAAAAGGAAGGCACAGGCTTATGATTTACAGAAGTGCCCTTGACGAGGAACGTGGGCAACGAGGTGCTATTTGCACATTAAAGACACCCCTCTTTTTACCAATCTGCTCTTAGTGAACATGTACTGCTGCTGTTATTGCACTTTTTTAATGCAGAACTGGGGAGAAAATAACTGAACACTTGTTTTATAGTATACAAATCAGAAAATATTAGTCTATAAATAATGCAGATATATTATGGAAAAATATGATTGTACTCATAATACATCTGAGGTATTTCCCATTTAAATAAAACTCTTGTTGCTAGTTCAAGCTTCAGACTCATTCCTGGAATTTGCAATAAATAAAACAGCTCTATATAAAGTCTGCGTTTGTTTTTTTACATTTTTCTTGTTTTCTGTAAACCCAAGTAGTGCACACTACTTCTGCACATATTTTTCATTTTACAATAAATACATGAATAAAGTTTATCTTAAAAGCATTGAACATATGGGAGTTTCTTTCCCCCCCTCCCCCAATTCATAAAATAGTTGTTCACAGGTCTACAAACAAAATCACAATTCTTCAGTTTTATATACAAGTAACTTCTAAGAAAAAAAAAATAGTTCAAAAATCAATGTGTAGTAAACAGGTTCCTGTGGCAGTATTCCAAAAATGTGTATTCCCCATATAAAGGCCAAAAATATATGTATCCATGTAAAAACATAGAAACATTTCAAATATTTCATCATAGTAATGTCTCCGTAATATGCCACAGATGGGATTCAGTAATCCACTGTTTACGCTATAAGCGATTCGAAAGGAGATGGCGATTTTAAGGCATCTTCTAAGTATTGATTGTCACCAGAGGATTCCGAGGAACTAATTAAAGATTCTAAGAAGCTTGCAGTTGGGTCAGACGCTGGTGGAAATCCAGGAAGGAAAGTTAATAGACACTGCTGAGAACACAAATTATCATATTCGCTTAACGAATTGTATAGAGGTCCAAAATTGTAATCTGGTTCATCGGGTAAGTCAAAGGTTTCCGAGGAAAGGCTGATATCCATGTAGTTTTTTAAGAGTGGCTCTCCTTGTGTCACAGTAGAATCAGTAGAGATGGCCACAGACACACCATTGTCCGAAAAGCAATCTGCACCCTGGTTTGCGTTTTCATCGACACATTTTGTAATGTTCGATAAAGAGTTTGAGTACACCCCACTAGTGGATTTTTCGGAACTATAAAGGGACTCGTAAACTTTGTCACAGAAAAAATCCGTGCTATGAAAGAAACTTAAGTTGTCTTGACAGTCACTGCTGTTATCCTCGTACTCCGAATCATTGAAATGAAGAATCCTAGCAAGATAGTCTTCCTCAAAGTCTGACTGGGATTTATCAGACGAAGAGGCATGTTCATAAGGACCTTCAGAGACTTCACTCTGAGAAGAGGAACTTGAGCTGTCTGTGGTATCACTACTACAGCTGTTCTCACTTGCTGGTTCCATGTCCACGTTGAAATGATAGGGGGAGGAACTGGTGGTTGTGTTGGTAGGAACAGTCCTGTTGTCGTCGTCTTCTTCATCATTGTCAAGTGACGAGCATCCAAATGGATCCAATCGTTCACTACAGGTTACATCTGGCTCATCGTCTCTTTCATTATTTTGATTCTTCTCTTCAAGCTCGAGTTTCATAACCGTATGGATGAAATGGGTCTGCACGCGGGATGAATTGAACTCTACTCTTCCGTTTGGGTTTCCACAACCATCCTTGGTACATCCACATGGAAAAGTGGAATGATCCCTCTGAAATGAAACAGCACATTCTACATTACTGAATTACTCAAATTGATTTAGTACAAACAAAAAAATGGCTGCTGCACTTGGTTGGTCTTTATAGGTGGGTTGCCAACTAGATATGACCCAGTATGCAAGCGGTCTCATCCCAGCAACTTTTGTTTACTGGGCAATCAGCCACAGTGGCCAACCCTGTTTGACTGTTGTTGGGGAACCAGGTAATGGGCTAGGCAGCCTCTCTTACTTACTGAAAATGCATTATTTAATTATTTTAAGCTCGGAAAACGGTATCTACGAAAACTAATAGTTTAAGTACAAAAAAAAAAAATGTAATAAGAACCAAAATACTTCAGGTATTGTTTACAGCTATGATCTACAAATTTATTATTTTTTTTTTAATGGACAAGCCTTCTTCAAAAATATATATTTGGTTTTTCAAGTCCATACTAACCTGACATTTGATTCCTGCCAAGTTACAGCTGCACGTTTCTGGATCACAGAAATCCTGGCAATCGCACCCGCATTGTTCTCGTGATTTCCGGATTTCGTTGAGCTCATACTTTTCAGTTTTATCAATTTTTTTGATGCCTTCTTGTTTGAGCAGTGCCCTCCGTTTCTTGGAAGGGTACATGCGAGGACTGAAGCCATCTTCAAGCTCTCCATTGGTCAGGTCTATATCTTCATCACAGATGTCGTCTATGCTGAGGTTATTGGCCTTTTCTGATTCTATTGTACCGTTCATTGTAAACTGCGAAAAAAACGAACGATTGTTAGCTCATCCATAGCACAATGAGATTCATATTGGCAGAGAAACAGAGTTAACCAGTGAAAGCGCCATTATTAGAAAAATAGGATATGGAATATTTGGCATAGTAAGAACACTGCTAAAATTATTTACACCCCAAAAGGGAATGGTAAGCTTTTTTCCTTAAAAAGAAGCAACTACTATGATAATGCATAGCTTGTCATTTTAACATGACAGTCCACAACAATAATAGTATTTTACAAGATGCCTTTGTGTAGTGGCCTATCACACATTGGGTGTCAGCAATGAGCCCCAAGAACCCCCATTTGGCAGGGAAATATCAGCTCCTCAAAACTTACCATATTTTTTAATGTCAGCAGCTTCTCCTCTTTTAACCGTTCCTTTAATTTCTCCCTGCGGCGGTTCAACTGTTCCCTAGAAAATTCTTCCATAGTAAACTGTCGGCTATAGCTGTGTTTTCGCCGCATGCCCAGAGTGCAACCACCCCGGCTCGGCACGCTGGTAAACCCTTGGCATCGCTGGAAGTAGAACACCACCACCCGATCAAAATGTACTTTGTTCTTCTTTGCAAGTTTTGCTTTCTTTAAAATGGACATAGCTGCAGAAAACAGAAAATATATATTGTATATCAGATAAACATTTACTATATATTAGATGCATAGCTGTAATTAAGCACAAGAAAAATAGGACTAGTAATATAGTTAAAAGTCAAACTGCTGAAATTGCAAATAAGTATGACTCATAGGTATAGCATACAAAACAGAACTTTGAAAAAGGAAGCTTACGCCATCTTTAAATTCAGATCCCTCCACTAATAAGTACATCATTTACAAACCATTATTTTTTGCTATTGCTTTTCTGCTCAAAATAATCACTGTAGTTGTGTCTCACCTATCTAATCTATTCAGCTTGAAAAGATGGTTGTCTGAGCACTTGTTACCCACTCCCTTGTTCACTACAAAAGGAGCTTGGCAGACACCCAGTGCTAATGTTTGCAGCTCACAGTTAACTGGTGCCGAAGTGCACTGATCATTTCAAATCTTGTTTTCATAATGAGAGCAGAGAGCCCCTGCCAGTCATCAGCTCTGCAGTAGTAAGCTCTTAAAAGATGAACATGATGGCTTCAGGTGGAACAATCTTTATACTATTTCTTGACAGGTCCTATATTTGGCCATTTTCCAGATGCTGACTAGTAAGGCATGCTGAACACGTAGTTCGGGAATTCTGGTTTACTCAAACCAGTTTTAAAGGGCACCTCTGCTCTAAACCCAACTTTTAAACAATACACTCCCACTACAATAAATGGTTACAATATACTCATGTGTCATTTGGAGAGCTACCCTCTCCAAAAGAGTTCTACTGGGTTTGGCCATACAACTCTACTACGCAGGCAAAGCAATCAGGCTTCTTTGCTATTATTCTTTATAGGGCCAATGTACTTGAGAGCACTTTTCAGTTTGAAGGAAAAAAGTGTCCGGTGCAGAAACCCAAGCCATCCAATCAGAAACTCTGTGACGAGTTTGGTTACGGTGGGTTACTGCCCTTTGCATACAGTTTGCGCTTTGCCTTGTTAAATAAGCCTGCATAGCTATGGCCAATATAAATGTAATACATTAAGCTCTGCCCTTTCAGCTTTTCCAGGATGACCAATGGAAAGTGTCTAATGTCAGGGGATTAGGTTTAAAGTTTTAGAGCGCACTCTACAGTAATGAGCATTACGCGTGTGTGCTGGGATTATATATGATACAGCTCTAGAATCCAAAGAGGGAAAGCTCTCTGTGTGTTTACTCAGGTGCTGAAGAGTTGACATCTTTACCGCTGCAGTTACGGAAACTATGCAGATTATTTAAAGACCAGTTTACAGTCAAACTACACAGCAGCTGGGACCCAAGACGTTTGCTGGCTATAGAAAACCCAGCCTGATATTTGGCAGCATTTTGTGTTTGAATGGGAGTACAAATACAGGACTGGCTTATAAGCTACATGCAAATGGCTGTCCAAGGCACATCGGTCAACGAGGTACTTTAGGACATATCAAGACTGTTTTAAGCGTTCTGGTATAAAGTTACAGTACTGATAAGACAGACATGATTGGGTTCTTTGCATCAGACTCATCAATTTTGATTTATGAAAGCTGGAGCAAAGAAAGTTAGTGAAGCGTGTTGTCATTTTCTACAGCATCCAAGGAACTATAGGCAACAATGTTGCTTTTTTTGCATCTTTTTTTCACTTTCCCACCTTAAGTTTAAGAATGAAACAAGAATTCTTATTAGAAACTGTTAAACCCTGCTCTTCAGGCAAGACCCAAATTTACCCCGAAACCCCTCCCCTCTAGAGCAAGTCCCTACATAATGTTTTCTTTTACCCTACTCCTAAAGCATGAAACAGCTTGTATTACTCCTTATGACATCACCAGGCTTGTAACATTCTTTCAGAGACAGCTGCCGTGTGGAAGGATCAGCAGGGTGCAACTAGGTCAGTTCATATTGATGTAGGCACCCCCACATAGCTACAATTCCCAAGAGCCTTTCACAACATACATGTTGTTGGCAGGCTCTTGGGAGTCAAGAGGACAGCACAGTTTTGCTGTGAAAGAAATAAATGTATGCATGCATACACGGTGACAGCCCTGGCACTACTGGCTCTGAAAACAGCAAATTATGGAGGGAGGGTGTTCTGTAGTCCAGCACGGAAGAACTGGGCTAGATTGATTATGCAAGTTAGGATTTCAGTACAGCAGAAGCAGTGCTGTCAGCATTTGTCTTTTTGTACTTTCAACATGGTTTGTCTCTCTTTTTTTTTTGCCCACACTGGGCAACAGCTTTAGTTTTTCTGTACAATATTTGAAAAAAATATTTTGCTACTAAAGGCCATCTACTTACGAGTGTAATCCCCAATGATCGGCCGGGGACTGTAGCTGTATTCGTCATCGGATTCCCCTCCTGAAGAGGTGGCAGCTGAGGATGGAGATGATGAGGAAGAGGAGTATGTGGTCTCGTCTACCAGGGCTTCATACTTGCGCTTTAGTAACCCACTCATGGCTGCTGATTTCACAGACCTAAACAAGAATTAAAAAAAAAAAGGGTTTATTTTTGATTCAGTTTTAAAATATACAGAAGACAGTTTGTTTATATAGATATATTATATACACACACAATATATATCACATAACACACTTATAGTATATTTCTACACACACCCGCACACAAACATTCCTGTAACATACAGGAAATAAGATAATACTAGACTGTAATAATGCAGCAACTGCTTCCTGTCACATACCATTCAGCTCCAGCGAGCTCATTTAGTGAGATGAGGAAAAAGGAAGAAAAAAAAATTGCCTCTTTTTTTTTTTGAGGATACTTCTCGCATGATTTGCATGCTGCACATCCCCAGGGAAACACACGGGCGAAGGACCCTACTGAATGAAACACGGGCACATCAATGGCATAAACTGCTCCCCCCCTTTTTTTTTTTGCAGCGCAAAGATGCATCAATGAAAGTGGGTCTCAGACAAGGACATTTTATGCCTTCGATCCAATTATGTCCTAGTGCTGCCTCTCTTGTCTATATGGATGTCTGCTGTAACAAGGACAAAGTAACCTCTTAACTGCCAAGGGAAACAAAACCGATTCTTGCTAGAATAAAAAACATAAATAAATAAAAATACCTAAATGCAGTGTCTATATCAGCATGGCCAGACACCGCAGCGGAGAGCAGTAATCCAGTAATAAGGAGATAGAGCGCGGTGGTTTTCTGCTTCAAAAGACAAAAAGCCAAACCGTCTGAATGAGAGGGTGAAATGAATCGCCTTGCTTCATCACGATTGTATCACACGCTTACAAGACAGCAGTTTAATATTAGCTTGTATGTAGGAGGGAGCTAGCACAGACATCATGGCACAATTATTATCTGGAAAGATGACTCAGGGTGACTCAGTGATCTGCCTCTGTGTTTATCAATCGACGTGACAACAGCCGGGGACTGTGACGAGGAAGAGTCAAGAAACTTTTACTGTTCTGCTAGGAAGTCAATGCTGACGTCAGGTCAGTGAGGAGTGTGCGGTGACGAAGAAGAAGGGGGGGCCTTCGTACTACATGGAAGATAGGGGATTGAGAAGAACATCCTTTCCTTAGGGAACATATGTAGGGGGATTGTGAGAATAGTGCAGTTCCCCTTCAGGCAGTTTTTATGACGTGGACTGAAGAAATGAACCCTAAGGCCCCATTCACACTGAGCGACATGAAAATCGCACCATTTTAAGCGATATTGCGCGACGAGCGATATTGAACGACGTGTTCCTATTGGGCAGTATGCAATCAGGAGCGAAATCGCTAGAAAAAAGGGTCATGTAGGAGCGTCAAGCTACCAGCGACGAGCTACAAGCGATATTGAGCGATATTGAGCAACGAGATGTGAACAGCTCCATTGAAATGGATTGGAGAAGCTACATAGAGCGATATCGCGTGGAAATATGAGCGATATCGCTGCAAAAATCGCGCGATAAATCTCTCAGTGTGAACGGGGCCTTACACAGCAACTGTCATCCACTTTATAGTATCAGCTTATAAGCAGAAGGTCAACAAGATGACCTACGCTGCAGAAACCCCCAAGGTTAACCAATTCAGCCATATCTAAAATATTCCTACAGATATTAGCTGATCATTGCTCTTCCCCAAAGATTTGGCAATCGGTGACGTGAGATTTCAGCAGATACGTTTTGTCCTGCCAGTCTCTGGGTAAAGACTGGTGGCAGCACTATGTATACGGATCTACACACTGCCAAGTCACATGGATGTATGGCCACCCAATTTCCACTCAGATGAAGATAACCAGAATAGTAAAGGAAGCCACGCAACTACTTTTGTTGCCCCATGTGACCTAGAGTTTAAGGAAGTCACAGATAAGGTATGACTCTTCCATCAGGAATGTTCAGACAATTGGCCAATCATTCTATTACCAAATCGGCTGGATGTTGCATGTCTGATGTCTTCACTGAGGTAAGGTTCACACCTAGGCAACACCTCACACGATTGCCGCGCGGTCAGGAGTCACCTAGGTGTGAACCGATCCCTAATGGCACCCCAGTCGCGCCAGACGAATCGCTAAAACAGCTGCGCAACGTGTATTAGACAAAAAAAAAAGGTACATGTACCTTTTTTCTGCGATTGTCGCGCGGATGTCACCCCATTGAAAACAATGGGGCCGAGCGGTAATTGCTACCTGCATTGTGCAGGACCGTGCGATCCCGGGACACGCGTTCCGGGTGTTGTGTGGTGCAGTGCAGGTGTGAACCTAGTCTGAATGGTATGCTAGCTACAAATCTACAAAAGGAATTGTATGACCAATTTATGACTCGGTCATCTGATGTCAGACACTTGTCATCTCCAACTGTATTTGGTCAATAGATGGTCATATGGCTGTTTCAGAATATCTTGGCTCATGCATTCATTTTAGCCATATGCAATTATTCTCCAGTCACAGACTGAAAGATATATATATGCAGTGATCACTTCCTAATTGCCCAACTCTTCAGTAAACTACCTCTTAAAATAAACTTCAGATCCTATGACTTAAGTTTTTGCAGACGTGAAGGACATTATTATAACATATTATGATAAGCAGCTAGGAATTGTTCCAAGCATAGAAACACATACTAGCCAATCATCACTTCTCCCATAAATGGCACCCGTAACTTTTAGAACTGGGCAAATCCAGGGGGCCAATGTCCTCATGTCCCCTCATGTAACCACTTTATAATCCATAGACACCCGAGATACAGTTTCCTATTGCAGGTCCGATGCTTAAAGACATCAAGCCCGATATTTTAGTGCTAATAGAGGGGGGGTTGCAAATAACATCAGCAAAAGGAAACTTTAACCTAACCAAAGGCGCAGGGCAGGTGATTAAATCGGAATTAGTGCTATATTTGCAGAGTGGGGAAACTGTAAGCTGGTTAATTATTTACAAGTGTGTTATGCGAGACTTGCAATGGCCCTGATGTCTCGTTTAATGTACAGCAAGAAGACACTGGCTCAGCTGCGAGGTTTCAGTTATTTCTTAATAACAATGCACATTGTGACACATTTTTGGGTTACAAGAAAAAAAAAAAAAGGTAGCTATAGTGACACTGAGGTGATGACAATGACGGCATTATACATGGACACTATTGACAATATACTTGCCAGTTTCCTGGGCAGGTTGTAAAATACGACTCTCACTGGCTGCTTTGGGCAACACTACCTCTTTCCTATTGGTCCGCTGTGTTTAAATACAAGTATGTTTCATATTTAAATTGGTAAGGCAGTGCATGGAGCAAGTAATTCAGGACTGGACAAATCCTCCAAGGCAGGTAGCCAATGCTCCTAACGTTTTTAACCTGCTGTCAAGGGAGCTGGCTCCTAATAAAATCCTGCCGACTCCTGGATTGGACAGACTGGTTCCTAAATTCTATATTAAAATTTGTCCACCCCTGCAGTAATCTATAGCAACCAAACTGCAGATTCCAGTCAGACCAATAAAAGGTGAATTCTTGTTGAATAATTAATTAGTGTATGATGTAGGAAGCTTATTGAATAAGGAAGTAAAAGCGCAACTTTCCACAGTGACCAGTGATCAGTTTGCACAACGTTACAAGTCTGTGGGCTGAACCAAAATGCAACAAGGGTCACTAGCAGAGACCACATTCAGCCCATCCCCCCCAAAAAAGTGTCCGCTTTTGTAAAATGATTAAAGCCTTTAGAAGGCCAATTCTTCAGTAATATTTCAGCCAGATCTTTCCGCCGGTTGTCACTTTCACCCAGCCATTGGCCAATGCCTCAGTAAGATACTAAGAAGCCCTGCGGTAAGGGAAGCCATGTAAACACGCACCCCTCCCTCTCTGCAGAAAAAAACCTCTTGTGCTGACACAGGCCAAAGTTCAAGAGTTCATACACAGCAATTTGTAGATCTGCTTGTTTTACGGCACAAACCCGCATATGTACTAACAGGGCCTTTGGCTGTATATAGGCCACTATTACAGAATGTAAAAGGGGCCATAAAACTGACCCGGCTACCACAGGGAACAACGCACCTTATTCACTGCAAGTGCACAAAACAAACTCATTCCCCGGCATCTATTTACCACAACATGTTTGTGGGTTTCCAATGTCTACCCAACACAATGTTTGTAAACAAGTGGCTAGGAATTCCAGCCAAGTCAGCAGT
>NW_017306389.1:1164178-1169323 GCF_000935625.1 Nanorana parkeri
TGATTGTCTCAGTTCCCTGAGAGACCGTAAGCACCATGTCATTAGGTCTATAGGGTGGCCTTCCCTACCCCCTTCAGGGAACCCTAGTCACATAGTCGGGACACTTTTATTACCGTATCTGCTGCCTTTTTAATATATGCATTTTTAAAAGCACCACAATGCAAATACTACCCTGTGTGAATCAGGTCACCGCTACTGACCTTACAAATTCCCCAAACATATAATGAGAGCGGTGTGGCTTTCTGATGTTGTTCCGCAATTGTTTCCCACTGAATTATGTATGGTAAATTGCTGACAGATGTTTTATGAAGTGGCTCTAGACTGCACTAGAAAGGACACACTGTTAAGCCACTTTGCTCACGGGGCTGCTACAAAGTGAGCGCAGCGTGAAAATTATCAGAGAGAGCTAGTGGCCAAGTGTCCCAGTGAAGGGTCGCATACATTTTTTTCATAGTATTTTTTTTTAACAAATGAATATGGCAATATAATATGATGGTAGCTTTGGAAATGAGCCAGTTGTGTTGTTTTGACCAATGATCCTATAACAGCTTAGTAAATATATGATTGCATTTCCTAGAAGATGGCTTCTAAGGGTGTAGTCTGCATATTTTTTATCATTTCACCTATGTTTTATTTTTTATCACTAACCCACGGTATTGATCATCCTTTGGACAATTCCTTTTGTGTTTCTAGAGCTCGGCTTGCAATTTTACGCCGGATAAATCCAATAGCTGGAGGTGTGGCATAATAAAAAAGATAACATGCAATATTACCAGGGGTGGGGTCTGAGCAGGTCAGCTAAGGTCTATTATATGACGCAAAGCTGACAAATGATACAGATGAATAAAAACTTGCATGCAGTAGCACCCTCTTCCTCTAGAAGCAACAACAATAAATTAAAAAGGAAAATACTATCCCTTTGACTTCAAATGGCTAATCCTATATATATCCAGTATGATCACCTGAACATACCATTTATCTATCAGATAATATACAGAAAATGCATACAATATTTCATGTATACTTTTTTCCTTCCATGCAGGACCAGCTAAAGAATTACAACACAGCTAACAAAAATAATTCTTGAAATAGCAATGTAGAAAAAAAGAAATATTTAGAGTGTGTCAGTTCCAACATTCTGCTGCATACAAGAAGGACTATTTAACTTTATTTTATTTCAGGTTATTAAAAAAATAATCTGCCTCACTTGCCACTGCCAAAAGACATTCTGTTCTTGGCTCAGCCATCTTACTCATCTATTTTACTAAAAACAGCTTTTTTGAACAAGTACAAGAGCCGGTGGACCAAAACCGCAGGAATTCCAGCCTGGCACCACCACTCCCACTAGACGCTAGGCATTAAAGGTACAGACCCACAAAAACAAAATTACCTTACTATTGTGATGGATGATGACAGCTGCTCTGAGCATAGCAGTTTGCTAAAGAAGAATAAATCCAACTCTACAAAGCAACATCATTATTCCAGCTATAATAATCATAAAAACCCTACACCCTTTCTTTGATGGTGCCCCTGTGCCTTTAAATGCAATCTACAAGTGGAGAATTTCTAATATTTGTTTCTGTATGAGAAACATGCCATAGCCAAAGTGCCAACCAGGAAAAGTATGGTGCCTTGATAATATGGGAACTTTTTAAATTCAATAAAGACATGTCACTATGGTCATGGGAATGACATGGAGATTCTGGTGCAAGGAGAAGGGCACACTGTAGTGCGAATGGTAACATTGTTTACCGTATGCTGTTGAGGGGTCATAGAACACATTTGTCCAGAACAGGCTCAGGGAATCTATGGCTTCCCATTTGAAATGATGCCCTAGCATCTCTCAGCGTTCACATCCTTGCTTGTTTGACAACTGTCAAGAGGATGCAGGAAACTCCAGTTATCTCTATGGTTAACAGACTTTTCATTATATACAACTCCAAAATAATGCTGTGTACACAAGAACGCTCAGATTTAGTAGGCATGAATGGCACAGATGGTAGGCAGCCTTTGGATTCACTGATCCATTGTAACCACAAGGGGGGTCTGTTAAGCAAAGAAGACCAACAAGATTGTGGTCCAGTTGTCTGTAGCTGCTGTGGGTAACCAATCAGCTTTGGCACCTGTTGTCAGTTTGGGTTCTGTAAATCAACAAGTTTGTTTCTAGATGCTAGCATCACGCTATACCCTTTACTTAAAGCTAAAAAAGCATCAAGTGTCAAGCCAAGCAACACAATTCCTTCAAACCTGACCTTTGAGAAAGGGACCACCCCAAGCTATACTGCTGTGCCAGAATCTCCAGCACACATTTAGGAACATTGGGTGTATGCTAGTGAGATGTGAGGTTAGGAATGCGTTATTCCAATTTTCCACGTATGGAGGAATCTCAAGAATGAATAGACCTCTGCCATAGAAGTCCGTAAACACGGTGCAGAATTCCAACAGCACCCCCTATGTAAAATGGATGGCTTCTAGGTCTGTTTTTCCAATAGAATGCTTAACAAACCCATTTATCTCATATTCACAAGTAATAGCACTGTTGGTTGATTTAATACCCAGCTGTTGACAGAACACTTTGCTAGCCATTGATAATGTCAACCTATAAGCATATCATTTTCGTATTATGCTTTGCTGTTCATACTGATGAGCAGACCATTGTAACTCATTAGCCTGCCAGAAATCCAGTTAAAGTAAGCCATAAAAGACAAGCTAGTGCAATAAACATTTAAAGAGGTGTGTAAAAACACTCAGGAAACAAGTAGGAGTTTTTGCAGAGCACGCCTTCCTTTCTGAAAGCCAGACACCTGTTTATAGAGAGTGAAACAGACACGTGTAGCAACAGCAAGACAGCAGCCACTGGATCACTCAGATGCAAATACAGAGGAAGGATTAGAGATGTGGTAGAACGAGATCTGCTTGTTATCAGTACAACCTCCAGGTTAAGACTTCCTGGCACATTCCCGGAGTATTTTATGGTAAAATGTGCAAATACCAGGCAAACCAAGAAATAAAACAAATAGCATTTTGCTTTAAAAAAAATAATCAAAGACATGATCAGCCCTGCAAAGAGAGAATACCAAATAGAACCAATCATTTCACAATAGTCCTAGGATGGATTTATTGGCTTGGCCATAAAAATATTTGCTGCTGGCCTCCTAGGGTTGTACTTACAGCCCCCAACTCTTAGAAGAGCTACATATTAGTCTTACGCCTAAAAGGCAATGTAAGGTGACAACCCAGAGGTGAACAAATTAATAGGAAACCCAGGAGTCAGTCTGTCCAATCCAGGAGCCAGCTCTATTGACAACTAGGGAAACCTTCAAAAGTTAGGTACCAGCTGTCATTTTTATGGAGTATTGGCTACCTGGGATTTGCCCAGCCCAGTGTTAAACCGTATCAACCCATCAAATATACTGTAGCCAGTGGTGGCACATCATATTTCCAACAGTGTTCATGCAGGTCACCCTACGACAGGTTCTTACACTACAACAAGCCTTTTATATGGTGACCTGCGAAACACTTTTGGGTCTTCACTAATACTATGGAGACTTTGTGGCACTGGTATTGTAACGGTGATGCTATGTGAGCTGCAGGCAATAATAGGTAACCAAGAGAACCACAGACAAAGCCATTAAGGGCTTGTTCACACCATCTCCGGACCAGCACCCGTTCTTTGTCTGCACCTGAAATGCATCCCAATGTATTCCTATGACATTTCTGGGCTCTGTTCACACTAGTGCAGTCAGTTCCGATGCATTAAAAAAACCACACCAGAACGCATCAAAACACTGCCTGTGCAGAAACGCATCCAGATCTGGTCCAGACATGGTGTGCACAAGCCCTCAAAGAAAATCCGTACTGCCAGAAATACTTAGGATGCTGACCTTAATACAATGCTAGTTGCCTGGCTTTCTCTGGCGTCAATACTTCCTAAAGTCACAAACCCAGAACAAGCATTCAGCAAGTGAAGCCGGACCAAACTTACAACTCCTGATCTCCATGCCTGTCCTGGGTCACCATGGCCAATAGATCAGCATGACAGGCAACTAGTATTTTTCAGGGAAGGCCAGCAGTGGCAGATAACATATTACTCCCCATACAGGTTTGCTTTCACAGCTGCACATAGCCCCAGGCTGCCAAGTGAGCATCATTTCTCTCACACCAGCTTGTACAAGTTGTGACGGCTCACTGCACCATCGCAGCTTTTCAGAGTTTAGAAAAGGACGGCTCTATAAAAAAGGAACAAACATAAAATGCTGCAAGTCCCATTCCTAAATGACGTACAGTAAGAAAACAAACTGCATTTCACACTTTGTTCCCAATGTGTTTTTCCAGTTTTACAGGAACAAGCCAGACAGACTGTACTACAAGTCCGCAGTATTAATCCAAATCCTACCACGCGACCCGAAATCCCGGCAGCTTGTCTGGGTGGATACGAGAAAATCACAGTGACAGAACGGAAACAAAAACTGCCTAGGCTGGAAGCTTCAACTGTCACTTGTTATTCATAGCAACAAGAAAATCTGTTTTACATCGAATATTAAACGTGATTTTTTTTTTATGTCAATATGGTTTACACAGATTCACATCAAATTTGGACTTTAATAGTAGGTGAACTTTAATGTGCAAAAATTAATATTTTGTAGTATTATAAAAAATTGCTACAGTTCGAGCTGTAAGACTGAGTCACTGTAACCACTGGGAACACATTGGGGAGAATTGATCAAAACTGGAGCAGTTGCCCATAGCAACCAATCAGCTTCTCTGTTCAGTTTGTTCAGGTAAGATTTGAAAATATCACTATATAATAGTAATTCAGTAATAAGAGGTTTATCCCTTTAATTACAATCTTTGTACAGACTTTGCAGTGTGAGCCGGTCATACTGTGTGTACCTGTACAGTAATATGGTACATTGTACTGCAATCCATAGTGAGGAACAGTCCTGTCGAGCTATGAGGAGTTATGTAATGCATTGCATTGTCTTAGTAAAGAGTATGCACTGTTCATTCCACACACACAGCTTGCTGTGGCCTTGAATGGGTTAATGCCCCGGGGGGAATGCGTTCTCTGTCTGCAGAGATTCCAAGCTTTAAAAAAAAAAAAAAAAAAATCTCACTTAACAGGCGGGGGGGGCCAAGCCACGG
>NW_017306389.1:1169595-1173790 GCF_000935625.1 Nanorana parkeri
ACTTCACAGGCTGGGGGGGCCAAGCCACTGAATTAACAGCGCCTATAGCGAGAACAATAGGTGGGCTGCTGACCTCTCTGTGAAAATGCTCATTGCCTGGCACTCACACCAATTGAATGGCTTCAGTCGATATGCTAATAAGCAGTTCTGACTTCACTTGCTGCAGGATTGTTCCATGTCAGGAAAATATTAAAAAGGAAAGTGAGCCAGGCAACTAGCATTTTCCAACGGAGCTCAGCAATGGTAGTCGCCATATTTCTGTACAGGTCTCCTTTAAATTTAACCTTTTTTTGTACTTTTAGGCTGAGTAGGGAAGGGGTTAAAGGTGGGCTGGACAAATTAATATGGAATTAGGGAGCCAGCTCCATTTACCACCAGAGAAAGCCTCAACACTTAGGTGTCAGAATTGGCTACCCGGCTCCTGGGATTTGTCCAGCCCCGGGTTAAAGCCTTCTTTTTACTTCCTTTCCCAGGGACACAAACAGGAAGTGAAAGGAAATCTCAATCTATAGTTGCCACTGGAGCAGTTGTTGCGATTGGAAACCATACGCAGCACCCATGACTGCCTGAATACAATGGCGCTCCCAAACATCGCACCAAATAAGAAGTTATTTGGTGCGATGTCACCAAACAGTCACGGTTTGGCCGATAAAAATCAGCTGAGCCAGGTAGAAAATGAAAAAGGAATGTGCAGCAACTTTGAGCCATCAATGGCCAGACTGATCCTTTCCACCATCCAAAACAAAATGAATAGAAGTAAAAAACAAACCAATGAAATAAAAGTTAAGTAAGTATCTTTAAATACACTTTAAAGATTTGAAGGAGTTTCAAAATGTAAAGTTATCTTTAGACAATGGTCACTTCACATCAGTTTTTTCCCCCCAATGTTCACAAGGAGGGAAAATTCCACAGACTGATGAGGTCACTTCCAGCATATCACAGCACCGAATCACCCGTGTCATTCTTCCATCCTGTTCCTATTGCCAAAGAGGAGGCTGATGATGTCAAAAAGTTGTGTGAACGTCAATGGAGCTCCCTCCCCTAAGTGCACAGTCCGCCAAAACTTCGTGCAGAGAATCAGTACCATCTGCGTGTCTCTAGTACCAGGGCACTGCCATCTGTGTGTGTCCCCGGTACCAGGGCACTGCCATCTGTGTGCGTCCCCGGTACCAGGGCACTGCCATCTGCGTGTGTCTCCGGTACCAGGGCACTGCCATGGACGAGTCCGATCCACACAGCTGCTGACATGACAAGTCATGTCAGCACTGCTACCGCCAGCTCCATTATCAGTGACAAGTGATCAGCACCCGGCATTACACAGATAACAAGGGAGACCTTCCCCATGTTTACTAAACACGTCCAACTTCCAAAACACAAACTTCATATAGGTGACATATAATAAAACAAACAACAACAACAACTCAGATCGGCCAGCATAATGATAGATCGCAGTTAGAAAGAAATGCATTGCAATAAAAAAAAAGGGCAAAAAACCGTAACTGAGTGAATACACATGACATGGAATAAAATGATATGTCCCTCTATATACTGAAAGAGGGGACCCGGTGTGGGTGCAAGTCTCCGCCTGTGCCGCTAGAGGGCGCCCCCCGCTCACTCACCGCCAGCCGCTCTCACTCATCCTATACACCGGTACACTAGATACAAAGTAACAATAATGTGGAAGCCGATAACACAGCCGAGTCTTCACAAATCACCGACATGCAATGACTAAAGCACCGCCGAGTGCCATGAACAAAGCAAGCCCTCACTTCGCAAGGAATGTCCCCCCTGTGTGTCTCCCAGCTGCTCCCCCTTACCCCCCTGTACTGGTATGACTATTGCCCCCCTCCAGTGGCACCGGTGCCCCAGCACTGCTCACCTTGAGCCAGGCAGATCTTCAGCTTGCCCTTAGATCCAGGGGGTAAATCCAGCTGGCATAGTCCGGAGAGGCTGTGGAGAGCAGCGAGTGCTGGAACAGCTCCTCCTGCTCTGACTCCTCTACTCAGGAGCACAGCCTTTTTCGTCAGTGGAAAACTCCTGCTGGTGACGCAGGCGGTGAGAAGGAGCCAGACAGCCAGCCCCAGCCAGCGAGCCGCCTTCCCCTCCCCCTTTTCCTCCTCCTCCTCTGCGAGCCGCACTCTGCTTCCTGCTCTCCTTCTATGCACCTCCGGGCGCCTGGCTCTGTCTGTGTCAGCACATCCCATGCATCAGACACTTTATGTATCTCACCCCCCCTTCCTATACAGCAGAAAGAGGGATGAGAGAGCCTCTAGGATACAGCTATGTAAATGAGACCTCCCCCACTACTACACATAGGAGGGGGGCTGCCTACTGTTTATGCAGCACTGTCACTGCTCTGCTATGTCATGTGTGTACACACACACTCTCTCTCTCTCTCGATAGAATGCTCAGTATACCTGCACATGAGGGCACGCTTACCTTTAGGGTCTATTCACACCATCTGTGTTGGCCGTTGTTTCCAGCGCAGCCCCAAGACAAGGCAATTTGTCCCGTCAAAGATGGTGCCCATTCACAGCACTTCATTGCGGTAGGAACACGGTGGTGTGCGCTGAAATCAAGTAAGACGCTGTGTGGTTAGAGCAGCGTCTAGCGTGTATGGGCCCTTAAAGTGGGCCCTTCTCCAGTACTGCTGGATCAATCTTCAGTCCTCATTGCTGTCCTCGGCCGTTGACACTTCCGGTCTCTTGGAAGTCTTCATTGTGTGGCCACTGATGATGTGGCTCCTGCAGCTGGGCTAGAATTCACACCTGCAGCGCCTGGCGTGCATTGTCCTCGATAATATGAAATCACCTGCACTCCATACAGCATACAGACCTTGGATGAGAGGTTGGTGCTTGAAGCAGGGCTGTAGCTACCATGGGGCAAGTGAGGTACTCGCCTCAGGCGCAGCTGAGAGGTGGCATAGCCAGGGCCAGCCTGGCTGCGCCCCCTCGCCCCTGTTGCCATGGCGAGCAGAGGGTGCTATTGGCAACAGGGGCGCCAGACATCCAACACAGCTTCTCGCATTCCCCGCTGCATGGGCAGAGGACTCTGTGTCCTCAATCTCTTTTTCTATTTCAAAAGGGAAACGTCAGAGGTCTGTTTAGACCCCTGACATTTCCTCGAAGCCCCTCCTTCATCACCATGTCGCCCAGAAGAAGGGACCCTGCATGGTCCCAAAATGTTGGCTGTATGACGCATGTGACAATTTAATAAAAAGTGCTTTACTTCTTGCACACATTATCGAGTGCTGGTGACTTCAATTATGGCGTGCATTGCCCGACACAGTGCCTATGCGCCGATTCCGGTACATTGCACCGTGTAGTTTTTTTTTTTTGGTAGAACTTTATTGAAATGTCACGAATGACATTTGATCCAGTTGTATGGCCACAACAACAGGTTGCCATACTTTTTCTCAGCATACATCACCGTGTTCCCATCGCAGCGTCCTGGTATCAACCAAGCCTGACTGTGACAAGGGAAATTGACTTCTCTTGCGTTAGCGTTTCGCTGGAAACAACAGCCAGAGTAGCCCTGAAGCATATTGTGTGAATGGGCCCTAAGTGTGTTTGCTGCACAGTATATGTGCCGTACGGTGTACGCAAAAAATTATACATCACGGGTGAGAGAGGAAGAATTTTTTTGGACAGAGGATACTTTAGATGTTTCTTTCGCCAAAAACCCCAACCACCCAGCAATGTTTTATTTTTTTACCCTTTACGTCTGCTTTAAAGTCTCATGCACACTGTGCGGAAACCTCCACAGGTAGAAAACGATTGTATTCTATGTGCCCTGTTCACACCACAACGGAGAGTTGGGGAAAAATACAGCATGTCGCCATTCTTCCTCACCGCACAGCAGATCGCATGAAGTATCCGTCTCTCCCTTCATTGCGTTCTAATAAATGTAGTGTCTTTGTTATATTTTAATAAAGTTAAGAAAAAGAAAAGGTAAACAGGGCCCTGTGTTGTAATAACATGTGTCCAGTGGCCCTGACTTCTGCCCAGTGGCCACAATATTTAAATGTGCAAATTTGTTATTGTAACTTTGCCATCACACCACCGCCCTCCACTTCCCCGTGTTCCTTCTGTCACTGGGACTAGAATGTCTTGTTCTAAGCCCTCAGGACGCGGTGTCCACTGATTGGTTCATGTTATGTTGATGTTTTCTTGTATCTGTAGTGTACTGTGTATAT
>NW_017306389.1:1179372-1206558 GCF_000935625.1 Nanorana parkeri
GTAGTACGTCTTCCAGCATATATATACTGCATTGCACGACTATTGCATTTAGACAGCTGTCTATACTCGAACAGTCACAGCGTCTGATTGGCTGCGGTCAGCCTTGTGGAGCAAATAGGGCAGCCCAGGGGTTAAATTTCAGCAGATTCAGCAGAAATCAGACAAAATTCTTACCAAGAGAAATTACTTGATTCTCCCTTTTACACAAAGTAGCATGGGTAGAAGAATCTCCCCTGCTGGCTATTGTATTCTGACAGTCAGTGCCCGTGGCTGTCAGAATACTTGAACAAGGACCGCAGCTGCAGTTACTGTTTGATTTTCGACAGTAGTAGAATGAAAAATCGACTTTTGTGTAGCCGTGGGGTGCGGGCAGAGCCACCCACAGATCAGATTTAGCTCATTTAGCAGGAAACAGACACATTTGGAGCCAGTTTTATATTCACGGTCAGTTTTATACTCACAAAGTTCTGTAATCTCTCCTTTACCTCTACATAGTTCACAACCCCCACTTCCTTTTCTTTCTGCCTTGCAGGGCAAAGAAGAGTTAGGCCTCATTCACAGTAGAATCGGCCGGCACGTACAGATCTGTGCTGCGTGCACAGCCGTATCGGGCAGCTCCCGGGAAGGACAGGTGATGTGTGTGATTAGTACGCAGCCCCTGTCCTTCTCTATGGGACTACGCAGCCATACGCCCACCCGCCCTGCACGTCCGTGCGGGTGATCGTACTCGTGCGCTGACAGGATGGATCCTGCCTGTGTCCGAGCCGGCACACCCGCAACCGTACGGACCTGCACTTGAGGTGAGCGTAGGGGGGCGTACGGCCGCGTAGTCCCATTGAGAAAGACGAGGGCTGCGTACTAATCGAAATTTTAGAAATGTCACCAGCACACCAATCCTTTTAAGATAGCAAAAGCTTAATTTATTAAGGTTTTTGGTCATATGACCAAAAACTTCAATAAATTAAGCTTTTGCTATCTTAAAAGGATTGGTGTGCTGGTGACATTTCTACAATTTTGCTGACATTCGCAGCGCCATCCGCAGTTACTGCGAGCACCCCCCACTACAAGGGACATATCGGTAAGGAGTTCGACAAGGATAGTACTTACTGCTACTAATCGCACGCAGCCACTGTTCTTCCTGGGAGCTGCCCGGCCTTTTCTCGTGTGAATGAGGCCTACAACTGGGTATACAGTAGTAGATTTTTTTAATTCAGCTTTCAGGCTAATCGAAACAAAATCCATCAGATTCCCCCTTCCACGTTAAACAGTGTGGATGGAGGAATCTCCTGCTGCAGCTGTTGTATGTGGACAGTCAGCCATACCAGCTATCAATATGCCAGAACAGTGCCTGAATCTGAGTGGATGTAGACACCGATCGGCCAACAATTTTCAGCCCAGCTCCGACGATTTATTATTGGAAGGATGCCGGACAGGAGGCAGCAGACAGGAGTGAACTTCATGATTCGCCATCCGAAATTTGCTTAGCGTGTTAAAGGAGAACTATGAGGTGAGTGATTTTCACTCAGCCTCATAATCTAAGCCTACCTGTGACAATGAGACTGTCACAGGTCGGTTCAGTAGATCGGGAAGTGAGCGAATACAAACCGTCGCTCGCTCACTTCTCGATCCTGTCCCTGCAGAGAGCCGTGACTGTTACTGTGATTGCCCCTCCCCCCCATCTCTGTCAGAGAGCCGTGACAGGGGAGGGACTGGATTCCCCTCTCCCCTGTCCGATCCTCCAGCGCTGACTGGCGGAACGGACGGGGAGGGGGCGGGTACAGCTGGCTCTGCCTCTAGATAGACAGAGCCAGCTGTCACTCACGCAGCTGGGTGGATCCAGACATAATTGTCGGGATCCGTTCCGGCTGCGGCGTCTTAGTATACCGCGAGCAGTAGCTCGCGGTATACTGCGCTTTGGGTGAAGGGAGGACGCTAGTTTGTGTCCTCCCGTTACCCTTAGGAAAACTATGGGGAAAAGCCCTAACCCCATTCTCCTTTAAAGGTAGGCATAGACATTAAACAACAGTCATAAGGTCAGGCCATGAACATGCATGTTTTCACAGGCTTAGCGTGTATGTCTATGCCCCATATTATTATTATAATATAGGATTTAAGGAGCGCCAACAGTTTGCGCAGCGCTTTCCAATATAAGAAGGACATTACAATCACAATAGAGTTTAAGACAAGATGGAAAGGAGGGCCCTGCCCGTGAGGGCTTACAATCTAAAAGGGAGTGGGAAGTGATACATGAGGAGGTATAAACACCTTCCTTTCCTGGCATTTTCATAGAGGAACAATAGTAACTGGCTGAGAAAATCCATTCCAGGCAATCAAATTATTCCCCAAGGTCAGTTAGCCTGGGAGTGTTTGCATGGGTTTGGGTACAAGCCCAACTCTAGTGAATTAAACGGGCCACACACTGAGCAAATGTGCAGCCTTCTGTCTGACATTCTTTGATCAGCAAATGAAAGGAGCTGGGCAGAAAATCCAGCTGCAGTCACTGCTCGGGTATGCTGACGGGGGCCACTCGCCACTGTCAGAAGACAATAGCCCAGCGGGAGCTTCGTGCGTCCACACTGTTTAGCATGGATGGAGGAATCTGTCGTTTCTGAATGAGAACAATCTAACAGTGTATGGCCAGCTTTAGTGCCACACCAAAGGTGGCAATACGGTGCTTCTCTACCGACCCCCAATGTTAGGGGTCTCTCCATGGACAACTCTTATTCTCCAAATAGGGAACAGTGCACAGACAACTCTTATTCTGCATGTAGGGGACAGTACATATATACTCTTATTCTCCATATAGGGGACAGTACATAGACAACTCTTATTCTCCATATAGGGGACAGTACATAGACAACTCTTATTCTCCATATAGGGGACAGTACATAGACAACTCTTATTCTCCATGTAGAGGACAGTACATAGACATTAGACAACTCTTATTCTGCATGTAGGGGACAGTACATAGACAACTCTTATTCCCCATGTAGGGGACAGTACATAGACAACTCTTATTCCCCATATAGGGGACAGTACGTAGACAACTCTTATTCCCCATGTAGGGGACAGTACATAGACAACTCTTATTCTGCATGTAGGGGACAGTACATAGACAACTCTTATTCTCCATGTAGGGGACAGTACATAGACAACTCTTATTCTCCATATTGGGGACAGTACATAGACAACTCTTATTCTCCATGTAGAGGACAGTACATAGACAACTCTTATTCTGCATGTAGGGGACAGTACATAGACAACTCTTATTCTCCATGTAGGGGACAGTACATAGACAACTCTTATTCTCCATGTAGGGGACAGTACATAGACAACTCTTATTCTCCATGTAGGGGACAGTAGATAGACAACTCTTATTCTCCATGTAGAGGACAGTACATAGACAACTCTTATTCTCCATGTAGAGGACTGTACATAGACAACTCTTATTCTCCATGTAGAGGACTGTACATAGACAACTCTTATTCTCCATGTAGGGGACAGTACATAGACAACTCTTATTCTGCATGTAGGGACAGTACATACACAACTCTTATTCTCTAATTAATTATTTGAATAGGCTACCAACTGTTAAACAGATCTGCACCATTTATTTTCAACGCATCACAATGTAGTATAGTGCATTACTGTGCCTTGCGGCGCACTGCAATGCAGATGCATTGCTTTAGTGTTTTGGGGGCCATTGCAATGCACTAAGGCATGTAACAGGCATTGCCATGCCTTGCAGTAATAAGTGCATTATCACAATGCATAGGTGTGAATGGGCCTGAATTGATTATGTAAGCTATGCTGCATCTTTAATTCTCCTGACTACTGCACTGTCTGTTTCCTTTCTTTGGAGTTGGGCTAGACCCTAAATATAAGCTGATCATTACCAAATCTGGCCATTTAATAAGACATATTATACAATGTTTTAATGTTTAATGCAATTTCTTCACCACTATTGTGGACAGATTTACATTGTTATGCTCTCACAAGCTCTAGGTTTTCATGCTTTGTGAACAATAATTGTTCCTATGCTCATCCATGTAAGTGCTGGATCCCAGCTTTGCTTTTGTTGCATGATTTCCTAGAGATTCCTTGCTCGAGACAACGTCAGAGAAACACGACTAACCTGTTTGCTCAATTGAGAAAACCAGCTGTACAACTATATGAATCTTAGGAACTGCTACACTGCAGTGTACATGCATGGATGCACACACGAGAATGTGCGAGTGTTTATTGACTTTTATATCAGGTTTATGAACCTGCTCATTTGTTTATTAATATTAAATATTTTTACACTTTTCTGCAAACTGCTATTCGCATAAATTAAATATTTTAGTATAAAAGTTACAAGGCAATAACACAACTTCTCTCATACGAACGTAAGCGAAAATTATGCATTGTATGCATCTCTTACTGTGCCCACTCCTTTACTACAACCCTAGATCTTGCTGGCCCTACCCTTCTTGCCCCCTCCACCCTGGAGCTGGCATCAGAAACTGACCAGGTGGGGAGAACTGCAATCCTGATGGGTGGGGACCGTTAACATGGCTAAAATTTTGGTTGATTTCTGTGAATTGCCCTAAATTTGAGACACAGTTTTCCCTGCCAACACCACCTGGGTCTGTAAACTTTGATCAAAGGAACTGTGTGGGAAAAAGTCAGCTGAACCGTGACTGCAACCAATCAGCAGAACTCACTGTTCGAGTACTTTGCAACAACGCCGAGTGCCCCTCTATCAGAACACAATAGACAGCAGGGGAAATTTGTCCATCCACGCTGTTTAACATTAATGGGGAAATTGAGTAATTTCTCTTGTTGCTGGGCTAAATAAGAGAAATATTCATGTGTGTGGCCAGCTTAACCCTGGAAGAAGTATTAGGAATTACTGTATTAACCATGCTGTCACACTGTAACCCCATTTAGCAGAGCATGTTGAGCGAAGAGGTTCTGTTAGATCTTCCACAGCAGAGCTACACAAGGAAGAGAGGCGAAGCACAGTGCAATGATGCTTCTTCACGAATCCGCTGCAATTGATCAAATTAATCACTTTACACATGAAAACATTGAGTGAAATGGCTATAGTTAAGGGACAGGCTGGTGGAGGGGGTGTTAATATGGCTGCCTATTGAACAATGAGTTCTTCCCCAGGTGTATTTGTATGTACTTATCTTGAACATTCCCAGAGACAAGTGAAAGAGAAGACCATTGTTTCTCAGAAATTATCCTGATAGCATCTTTCAGTCTTGTAATCAACAGAATGTACGACCTTGCCACTGTATGTGCTACACCGTGGACTGTCTGTATTCAGAATGTAATCTTGTTGTGTATCAAAAGTGAAAACAGGGAATTAACCTAACAGGGTTTGCTGTATTCACAAAACAAAGACATTGTAGATCAGGTAATCTCACTGAAACACTATGCAATCTATGCAATGAGACATTGTCTTGTATGGTGTTAGATGTTTCACAAATTATTTCCACGTTATATAGTGACAGAATATGACAGTTCACCTTTCACCTTGGACAACGAGGTTTCTCCAGTGCATAGCACTAATGATTGATTTTTGCCAGATCAGACAACACGACTCATGTAAAGGGGCGGGAGGGCGGGTGTTATGTAATAAGTGAACTTGTCCTTTATTGTACATTTTAATAGGCTCTTTGTTTGTGCTATTCGTGTTGTGTGCCTTCCCAAATGATGGAAAAATAACAGAACCAATAGATTTAAGAAATCCATCACATACACTTTCAATATAATTCAATACTGGCTCATAATATTGTGACAGAATACTCATTGTGAGTGGATGTATATGTACTTGGCACACACATTATAATTTTATTGTATAGTTGCTGATCAATCCGCTTCTAACTCACCAACAACTATGTAGTGTGAGTAACCTAGATAATTGCTAGCATTTTTGAAAAATCCAGGACGCTTATATGTGCTAGGAATATATGGCAGTGATATTTGCATTTCACCTGCCATTGCTACATGCGTGCAGCAGCTTGTCTGGGGGACATTTTGCAGGAAATGTGTGGTGTGAGTCAATTTGCAAAAATAGTAAGACTGTCCTACAGAAAGTGGGACACTTCACAACTATACTCTTGGGTCTAGGAGTGGCTTTTTCCATCAGATCCTAACCACACAGGGTGCTTGCTTTGTGACCCTTTAAAGAATAATAATGAATGAACATTAATGAAGAATAATGTTCTGTGTCCTCCAATGAACTGCTGGATTTAACAGTGAAGACAAAAAAGCTATTATTACTTAGAAAAATTAAATTAGCCTCACGCAGAAGGGCATGCCATGTTAACAGTAAATATGTTTTACCATGAAAACAACAGAATTTCACTGAACAACTTACACACAGGGTTATTCACAAAAAGGGTGAAGAGATTGGAGAAGGCAGGAGAAGTGAACAATCTGGAACAACATAGCTGAACTGGAAAGTGAGCTGAATAGGAGAATTTCAGCTATTTTGGCCTAAATTGTTTACTTCT
This sequence comes from Nanorana parkeri, assembly GCF_000935625.1. Taxonomy (NCBI): domain Eukaryota; kingdom Metazoa; phylum Chordata; class Amphibia; order Anura; family Dicroglossidae; genus Nanorana; species Nanorana parkeri. The sequence continues at coordinate 1,185,882 of NW_017306389.1, forward strand.
CCTGCCTTCTGCAAATTCTTCACCCTTTTGTGAAAAACCCAGACAGTGTTTGAAACCTCAAAGTCCAAGAATTGTATAAGTAGTGCCCAGCCAGGTTTTAGACAACGGAGACTGACCATCATTCTCTATGACTCAACAAGAGGAAGACCCCACCAATGCGTCTGCACCTTGTGGTCGTGGCCAAGTACTCTCTACACAACCAACAAACGATCACTGCACGCAGACCACTTCTTAAAACAAGGGTGAGAAGGAACTTATTTATTGCCAGCAGGGCAGCCCACGCTTGCCATATGCAGATTTTGTTTTTTTTTAATGCAATCGTACAGTCATCTTTTAAATGACCTGTGAGGACAAGTCCTTACTAGTTCTAATCTGCTGCCTCATCCCCCTCTTGCCTGACACCACCAGTTTTTATTTACCCAGCCAAGCTGTAGCTGGCCAGTGACTTCAAAAGTGACACTGATGTATTTATATGTAAATGTCCCATTGCATACAATGAACACCTAAGAAAAGGAACATTACTGTACTACAGTGAAAAAGGAATGGGATATTAAGAAGTGAAATGTAAATAATCTTTCAGACATGAGATGTTTGAATTAGATTGGACTGCTATCCATGTCTACGGATGACATTAGACTGGCCCGACATCTGCAGCCAACAGGTTTGGGAAAACAGGGGCCACTATCATGTTTGCAAATGTTTAGATCACGTTTTGTCCCCCATTCCTTGCTCCCAAAAAAAGATGGGAGCAGAGATCTGAGTGCACTCCTTCCCCTTACCTTCTTTTGATAAAAACATGCACACTCAATTTAAGTTGCCCTCCAATGCCACACCTAAGCTACCAAGAGACTTTATAAGGTACACATGATGGCATGATCTGACTCCCCTTAGGGTAAAACATTTGAAAAGCTTTACATATATAGGTTTATGTCACCGGCGAGAGGAAGAAAAGGAAAGGTGCTGGCTGATCATGGAGGAACATTAGACATCAGGAAAGGTTTTCTACCTGCTCTGATTGCTTATTTCCATATGGCGGCTGATAGTCAAGGGCCACCCACAGACATTAGATCCTTTATGTCTGCATGTACGTTTAGACATTAAAGCACATTTTGAGATTTAGAGATGGTGTTTAGTGCAGTCACAATCAATATTAATATATGTTTTCTTTTTTCCAGCATATTGGTGCATGTGCATACATGTTGCACCACCTCCCATTACATAGCCATGCAATGAAGAGAAAGCCTGGTCCCAGCTTTGTGCCAAAAGAGATAAAAGCTCTTTAAAAAATCAGGCATAGGTGTTGTGATTAGTAACACTTTTCATCGCCCAAGGTTTTAAGCAATGCTGCAATAAATGGCCCTAAAATAGAAAATGCTGCTTCCATTACTAAGCATGGTATGTGAACATAGCACTGGATTAATTACCTTAAAGGGTGATAATGAGGTGATAATAGGGGCTTCTAGCAGACAGAGGTTCTCGTTATCACACAGGTAGATTGTTGGAAAACCTCCCTCTGAGCTGTTAGCTGGCTCAATCCTTCTCTCCTCTATGTATGGAAGAGAAGGAGAAAATTACCACAAATATGCCACTGTCAATGGCTGGTGGTAATTGCAAGTCCCAATACTAGGGATGAGTAAAATTGTTATTTAATTTCCCCTCAAATTTTGAAGAAAATTGGGAGATTTTAGAAAAATGTAATCTTATGTATGAAATGCATTGGAGTAAACAGCATACAATTAAGGTGGCTTTTGGTGGGTTTAAGAGTGCAATGTGCTCCTAAAGGTTACAAAAGCTTTTAAGTATATTGGACCCGTTTTTCTCAGAAAGAAAAAAACACACAGTGAAGAAAAAAGTAAAAAACAACATGAAAGTGACAGTACACAAAAAATTATAAGCCCCAAAAATGAAACACCCCCCAAACAGCAGCTCAAATGGTGCTATTTAGGGTCTCTACTTCCTGAAGGTGAAATTAGTAGTGTTGTGACAAAATTAATTTTACCAACATCACTCCTACCAAGTAATTCATTAACTCACTTGAAGATGGGCAGATAGGGTTTCACCCCTTTGTTTCCCCCCTGAAACATGTGGCTGTGTGCATGCACACATACATTTTGCCCTTATGACTTGATTAACCATCCAGAATATTTGATAGGGTATTCAAGAGATTTTTCTACCCTCTAAAAAGAATGCTTATATACGTATATCAAAATAACATCAGGCTGGGTATTTTACATAGTTACATAGTTAGTCAGGTTGAAAAAAGACATAAGTCCATAGAGTTGAACCTATTTGTTTTGGCTGCTCTGGAACAGCCACATGTCCCTCGGTCTCATCACGTCCACATACTGCCATTGATTCTTTTCTCAGTTTTGGTGTTAAAATTCCCAGTTTCCTGATAGGAATGATAAACTCTGTAGATGACAGAAACCACAGTGTCACAGCGAAACCTGCCCGAATTGCATACTGAGCAATTAAGGTGAGGCGTGACTGACTTGTTACGTTTTAAGTTGTATTAATAATCTTGGGAGAAGTCTGAGTTTTGACTTGTTTGTGTTTATGTATGCATATCAACAATTGCTATGCTTTAAAGACTTGCACAAAACAAGCATGTTTTGTGTATGTATTCTGTTTGCATAGGCTGAACAGTGTCTGTATATAAACCACAATGGCCAAGACTAGAAACTTTTTGATATGGAAATGTAAGTGAACGCCTATAGCCAGATTTCACAGAAATGGACCTTCAACACCAGAAAATCGAGATGAAAGAAGCATTTTGTGGGAAGTGATTTCACCTCAAATTCATCATCTGTGGATTAGTTCCAGATCAGGTAACGATCCCATGTCTGGGAGGTCGCCACAGACCAGACTGACCATCAGCTGTCAGAAATACTAGCAACTAGGTTATAAAACCTTGTCCAAATACTATTATCTTTCCCAACAGTCCACTTATCAAAGCGTGAGCTAAACATGAACAGTCGCTTGCCACAAACGCTCGCCAAGCAGCTGGCAAAGTTGCACGATGGCAGTTGAATTGTGCCAACCAATTTAGCTGTTATCTAGTGCCTATCTGCATCTGAAGACATCTATAGGTTAACAAAGACAGTGCTCATTGGACTCATGGCAGATCCATCACTCATGTAGTTTCATAGAAATTATCATTTTAAAAACTTGAATTGCTTTCTCTACTGATATTCAGGAGATACACACAGGACAGTGCCAGGCGATATTGAAGTTATCCCTCCAGGTACATGTGTTTGACATATTTTACATGTGATTAATTGAATGTCATTGAATGAACACATAGACCTGTGAAAAGTTTGTTGGACCCAAAACAGTTGAAAATTTTCTGTTCTACAGATTCCTTTTCCTGGTGATATTGGTTTATTGCAAGGATCGATGTAGTTTTATCGATTAGAAAATCTGTCTGTACAGCTGGGTATACATGGATACAATTTCGTAGATTTCCCAACATGGCCTCTATAGTTCAACCCACGGGCTGAACGAAAAAAATTGACCCGATTCCTCCATCAACACAAACAGAATGTCGATCAAGGAATCCCGCTGTTTTCATTGTATTCTGACAAGTGCTGCCTCTGGCTGCCGGCTCATTTGGCTCATTGGCTGCCGGCTCTAATCGATCAAAAAGTTTCCAGCCGGCTCCTTTGCTGATTGAGGAATGCCGGCTGAAAGGGAGCCGACAGCCCCCCACACACTGCGCATTTCTAGTGGCACATTAAAAACCGGCCGAAATTTGACTATTGTCAATACCTTAACAATGGCCATATATGCATCAGATTTTCATCAGATTGTTTAATTAGATTATTCATCTAGATATGGAACACAATAGTTTGATACAACACAATGGTAAATTGGCTTGCATCAATCCAATTATAATAACAAGAGTCCAGTTGACTGTCTCTTTCATAATAATTGTTTAATGTTTGAAGGGTTTTGTTTGTTCCACAGAAACTATAAAAAACAGCTCCTTTTAAATGCAAAGAATCAATCATAATGATGGGGGGCATCTTCTACACGACCATTTGTTAAAACCATGTCAATATCCCAACCCATCTGATCATTCTCATGTTCAATGTAATATTGTGATATCAGTAGAAAGGAATGAAAAAGGAGTTTTATTTGCCAGATCCAATTCAGATATTGAAATGATCGGTTCAATATGTCTGTAGAACAATTGTCTGTCCTGGATTTTCTCTCTGACACTGCATCCAATGTACAGCCAAGACGTGTTTATACACAGAATTTCTCCATATTTCTAAGACTGCCATTTGAACTCGTCATTATCTACAGGAATCCATGATAAAATGATGTCAGTAATAGGGGAATCATCTACATTCACTGCATGGCCTCACAAGACTGCTAGATTGATGTATTTTTAGAAACAATTACATAACAAATGTTTTGCATGTAAATATGTTTTTTAAATTATTGGTAAGAGGAAAGCTCTAGGAAGCATGTGGTGAATATTAATATTATTCATGAAAGGACATGCATCCCACAGCATGAACGTTGCTAATTACAGAAACTGTATGTATTGTTGGATTACATCACTCATTTCTGTTCCACAGAATAACTGTAGAGATAAATTCTATTCATACATGGAGTCATATTGTTCTGTAAGATGGATACATTCATGTTATATATGGACTGTCATGTAAAAATTGTTACACAGTAAATAAGTGTATCTACATCAGGAAACTGACCACTTTTTCTGAATTCCCATTATTATTAAAGTGTATCTAAAGCCAAAACTTTTTTTTGTTTTTGTTTTAGGCAGATTAGGGAAGGGTTAAAACCCTTTATTGCTGTCTGTGTCTTTGCTGGGGAGATTCATCCTCCCTAGTTGATTTAGTGACCAGGATTAAAATTGAGGGAAACATCCTAAAGTTTGAGCTTTCACTAGAAAAAGAACAAAGGGGAAATCTTCCAATTGGAAACCTGCTTCGGTGACATCTGTCTAAAAGGTGTGTTCACTTTATTTTGAGTGAGCTCAGCATGTATCCTTTTGTGTGCACTAAAATTAAAGTCCAATTCAGGGCAAACATGACATTTTAATAGTTTATTGTGCATGACTTACCTTACCTTGCAAATATCTGTAAAAAATAAGTCAAGGCAACTGGACTTGCTGTATTTTTCTTGAAGATGTTGTTCTATGTGTTCATTTAATGACATTCAAAAAAAAATACAGCAAGTCCAGTTGCCTTGACTTTTTTTTTTTACAGATATACCATGACCTGGATGAATGAGAACCTTCACAGACTTACCTTGCAAGCACATCTTCCTAGCTTATTTCCTGCCCTGGGGACTAGGCACTTTTCCCTTCTCCTTATCTTTTCAAGGACCAGTCCCTTCACCATCCCCATGTAGTTCTGCCTCTGAAGCGATGTGAGAGGACCCCGCCACTGGAAGTGTCAACACTACCAATAGGAAGTGTCCACATTGCTCAGGCAGGCTTGGGTTGATATGGACACCCAAAGAAGGACCCCACTGGATGTAAACAAAAGAGGAGAGGAGGCTTGGAACCGCATGTGACCAATTAGGTTTTAAGTAAGTAAAAAGAAAGTTGGGCTTTAATTTGAGTGTATTTTTTGTAACTGAACATGCAGATTCAATAAATAGGAGCATAATTATTGTATGGCATAAAAAAATGCAACTGTCATAATATAATTCTACAGGGTCTCGGCTTTCAGAAAATATATAATGTTTTAGGGGTTTTACATAATCTTTAGGCCTAAAATGTACATTAACATGTGTGCAAAAAAATAAAAAATGGCTCTGGTAGAGAAAGGGTTAAAAGAAAGCTTTGAAGACTGACATATGGGAGCTGCTGCTGTTGACTTGTTTTCAAAGCTGCAGTTTCCAGGGCTGTTCAGCCTTTTTATAGGTCTCAGTCTACATGCTTGTGTTATGTCAGTGATTTACTCGGTAGTAAAGCCTGGATCAGGATTACAGTCTTGTAAACAAGTCAGCAACATTAGCATCTATATTTCTGTCCTCTCAGGTTCATTGTAATGTGGATTTACAAAAACACTATACAATAATCAGTAAAGTATACAGTATCAAATTTTACAGTATCAAAGTGTACAGTATATCTGCACGATCAAATCACTCTATTATTTGGAATAAAAACTCTTTATTCACATGAAAATGAACATCAGCTCACAAACTCCCTCAGATGTTCTAAAGCCTAGGAAGTGAATAAATGGTCTCTGGCTCCCAGGAGCATTGTGGGTATTTTGTGTCATTATAGACTGCAGATAGTTTATTCTATTTATTCTGACAGACTGTGTCTAGAGCAGGGGTCAAAATTTAATGTCCTGAGCTACTAGCCAGGCCTTAAGAGTTACTCGCCACCAGTTGCCCACCTAACCCCTACCCTGCCGCGGCCTTAACTCTGCCCCTAAACACACCCTCCTAAATAATCTTATCAATGAGACTGTTACATGTTTTATGCAGATTAAAGTTACAAAAATAAATATTAACAACTTTAACAATATTACCATAATCCCCCGGCCCCCACATATAAAATAATACACTCTTTCCCCCCAGTTCCCATATAATCCCCTCCCCTTGTTCCCTGCCCCCACAATGTAAAATAATACAAGGAAGCCCCCTCACCCCCTCACCTGCTTGTCTTTCTGCATGGAGGAGGCGAGCAGGCAGATCCCTGGTGATCTAGTGTGATTAGTAAGGTCTGCAGACCTTACTAATCACTTTGTTTTCGACCCGGAGCTCAGTGAAGAGCTCCGACCGAATGGAAGGGAGACAGCCCAGCAGGAGCAGCTGCTCCCACGAGACAGGTACGCGATCTGCGACCACAAGCCTGACAGGAATTTCCACTCGCCTGCACTGCATTTCCACTTGCCAAATGCGAGCAGGCGAGTGGAAATTTTGAGCCCTGGTCTAGAGGATCGCAATATCATGTCCAACACAAATAGTTCCCCTTTATGTCTATTGGCCAGAGCTCCTAAAGTAATTGGAGTTAAGTGAAGTTCAACGCAGATAGATTCCCCTTGATGTCTATTGGCTGGAGCTCCCAAAGTGATTGGTGTCAAGTCAAGTCCAACCCGAATAGATCCCCCTTGATGCCTGTTGCCCAGAGCTTCTAAAGCCATTGGAGTCAAGTCAAGTTCAATACAGATAGATCCCCCTTGATGTCTATTTTCTGGAGCTCCTAAACTTATTGGAGTCAGGTCAAGTCCAACCCGAATAGATCCCCCCTTGATGTCTATTGTCTGGACCTTCTAAGCGCATTGGAGTCAGGTCAAGTCCAACCCAGATAGATCCCCCTTGATATCTATTGTCTGAAGCTTCTAAAGTCATTGGAGTCAGGTCAAGTCCAACTAAGATAAATCCTCCTTGGCCGAAGCTCCTTAGGTCATTGGAATCAAGTTTTGAAATCAAGTGACTCTTAAATGAGGTCCATCTTCATATGCTTCACTTATAGTATATAAAATGGCATAATGCTTTGGCAGCACTATCTTTGCTGTCTTTTAGGGCCACAAAGGATCAAAATAGCTTAACTACCAGGGTTATTCACAAAAAGGTGAAGAGTTTGGAGAAGGCAGGAGAAGTGAACAATCTAGGACAACATCGCTGAACTGGAAAGTGAGTTGAATTGGAGAAGTTTTCCAAATCTGCTATTTTGTCCTAGATTGTTCCCTTCTCCTGCCTTCTCCAAACTCTTCACTCTTTTGTGAATAACCCTGTATGACTTCAGGGCAGCCAAGTGGACTGCGCCTCTTTATTCAAAGATAAAGCTGTTGTTACTATAGAAACTCCCTCTCTACACAGTGGCGGAACTACCGCCGGTGCAGGCGGTGCGGGCGCCCGGGGCCTCAGGCTCTCGGGGGGCCCAGCAAGTTGCCGGCCGCCGGATCGTTATCCAGCGCGCGGCGGGCCCCTGGTCTCTCAAGGAGAACGCTGTGTTTGTGGGTTTTTTTTGGGGGGGGGGGGCCCAAAAAAAAATCTTGCACCAGGGCCCTTTGTTCCTTAGCTCCGCCACTGTCTCTACAGGGTCATTAGTGTTAGTGATAATACATTACTTCATACAATTGTAAAAATATATCAAGCTGAATACACAACTTCCATATTCATCTTTTGCTGGCAATGCACAAAGGCCATTTAAATGACTATTCTAAGAATCTTCCATTTCAGTGGTTACACGGAAGCCCCAACAGACCTTTCATTAAAGAAATACATAGGATAAATGGATGAATGTTAGGTAAAATAGGCTGTGAACTGCAGCACCTGACAAAAATAAGCACAAACAATGGGGAACACGGTACAATGATACAATGGTGAATTTCTCATCCAATGTATTGGACATTTATATTAGAAAATGTCACATCAGTAACATCACACAAAATGAATGGAATCAGCAAGGCTGGATTTATTGTGCCAAAAAAAACTAGAGCCCCTCTGAGCCCTCTGGCTGCATCCACCCCGCAACACCCCTTTGGAGCAAATATCTCCCAGAAGGATTTTACCTCCTTATCGTTAAATTATAAGCAAACCCAATCACTTCAATCTCATATTAGCTTAATGTAATTTCAAAAGTCATATTTCATGTTATAAAATCAGCTTTAATTGCAATAATGCTCTGTGCCCGTCTCACAATTGCAGTCCTACATTATCACTTGAGCGTCTGACTACCAGTGACTGTTGCAACACACATTACTCAGGCATGGTCTATTGTTGTCAGGAAACCGACCCTGACAAATGCCGTGCAGTGGATTGCATGTAGACAGGAAGTTGTTGTACAGAGGCTGCAAGAGATTAGCACCACTGAGATGCAACAAAGGATTAAAAAAGGGAAACACAAATATTGTTTAGAATACACAGTGCTTAAGCAAACTAATGTAATTCAGTTTGGGTTTACATGTATTTTAAGAGAAAGAGGAAAATTCATAACAAAAGAGTTTAAAGACCATCTCCTGGCAAACCAAAGCACTACCCTTGAAGTGAGGCTACCCCTGCTCTGCAAAAGTGAAGCACTCATTTTTCTGTAGGGGACAGGGGTAAAGTACTCTTACTTACTTGATCCCCCCTGTGGGCTGCTAGACTGGTCCCCACAGCCTCTTCTCTTCTGGGTCTAGGGACTGTTGATGCCATCATATCTAATACAGGTTCCATAGACTTGCATTATATGTGAGGATGCTGAGGGAGATTCTACCAGCCAAAGCAGAGGGGTAGAAGAGCGCTGACTGCCAGAGGAGCGGGGATCAGGTAAGTAAATCTGCTTAACTCTTAGGGCTAGTTCACACCAGCCTTAGTGCGTTCCGGCCCGATAGTGGCCGAAACGCACTGGATCGCATTCCGGCCGACTCACTTTGTTTTGGGCGCTAGGGGACATGGCGGTGCATTAAACTCAATGGCACCACATCCATGCCCTCTGGCCACAATACAATCGGCCGCACGGGAACGCGTGGCACATCAGTGCCTGCTTTTTTGGTCCGGTGCAGTCAGAAAAAATAGTGCATGCAAAAATGAGCACTTAGCACAGTGCAGAGGTAGATCTACTTTGTAGGCTTTCTCATATAAAAAGCTGTAGCTAGAAATTTTCAGCAAATGTGTTTTAGTGACAATCCGTGTTTCATACTCTGAGTGAATGAATGATGGTTTGCTGGATGTTATTATTTATATTTGCACATTGTTTCAATACTCCTTTTTTCAGTGAGTAGCCTCCAAGAGAGCGCCTCATTGATGTTACAGAATATACAATAATTATTACTGAAATAAGTTCTATAGGTCACTTTGAAGCATTTGGATCTGACAAGGTCTGTTTCACGACCATTCCTAGTATACAAGTCGCATATCAAGAGCTGAACTATAGTACAAAGTTCATAGTGTATGTGCCAGCTACTCTGTAAGCAATGGATTTGAACCCAGCACTAAAATCCTAGATAACCTTTAACGTGTCATGGTAATCTCAAAAGCTGTATTCAAGCTTTTTAAATCTGCAGTTTTTATTTAGAGAATACCCGATGAAAAGGTGAAATCCTAGGAAAGGGCTCAAAAAGGCTGGGGGAGATCAGCAGCACTGAGATACAAAAATAAGGCTGAAAAATGGTGCAGCACAGTGGCTTAGTGGTTAGTGCATTGTGGCCTTTGTTCAAATCCCATCCAGGACACTATCTGAGTTTACATGTTCTCCCTGTGCTTGTGTGGGTTTCCTTCGGGTACTCCAGTTTTCCCACACACTCCAAAGACATGCTGCTTGTGTTATTGGCTCCTGACTAAATTGGCCCTATTATGTGTGATAGTGACCTAAAGCTGGGTATACATGGGTCTAATTTTTCGTTCAACCCACGGGCTGAAGTAAAAAAATAAAACAGACTCCTCCATGAATGCTCGTAAGCCAATCCCCAACTGCTCCCCCACCGAATACTCAAATGGAGCTTGGAGCTGATTGACTGCAACCTTCGTTCGGCTGAGAATCTTCGGACCTGCTCCTTCGATCAGGTGATAGAGGGATGCCGACAGTTTTCAATGCTGTGTCCAGGTTTCATGGCAGCAGAAACCCGGACACAAGATGTTAGGCAGACAGTGGCAACCAAAATTAAGACTGGGGCTACTGGCTCCCCACTGAAAATAGTCTCAACTGTGATATTTACATATGAATGGGCGGCGCTATTTACATATGAATATGCCACGACTCATTCTCCCCAGAAAATGTTGGCGTGCCGCTAGAGTGTTCGGGTTTCGCATGAAGAAATGGTGGCAACCCTAACTGTGTGTAGCCTACTTTCTTTAGGGCAGAGACTGATGTGAATGTAAAATTTTGTTTTTTAATTGTCAGTCCAATGTAAATACCTGTAATGAATAAATGGTGAAAATAGCATTTAATGAAAAAAAAAACATTTTGCAGCTGTTTATTATATACGGTGCTTTAGCAATCTAAATGTCTTCCAGTTATGGGTTAAGATCTACCTTAACTTGTGTCTGTGTGTGTATAGGCTCTATACATACTTCAAATGTATGTGTCAGTGGTGGACAATATAGCAGTAGCTGCCTCCAAATGACACAGTACATTACTTACTTTTGGTAAATCACCATTCTGGAAAACATATTCATGTAATGGTAAATTCTTCAATGTGTACTCATGAAATGCGCAGAGTGCATATGACTCAGTTTCCAATTATTCCCTTGGCTGTGATCAGACACTAGAAGATGCTTTCTTTCCTGACATGCAGATACTGAATTACTTTGCCCCCGATTTCCAGGCATTGTCCCCTCTATTTGCCTAGAAATTTCTGGCCCTGGAAAAGTCAGATTTAAATGGCACAATAACATTCTCTGCTTGTAAGATAATTCTTATTAAAGGCTATTGTTTTAAAATTAAAGAAGCCTATTATGGACTAATGCCGAAATCATGACTTAATGGGAAAATTTTGTTTTCTCAATTCAGTATGATGAGTTCAGGTCAACATCATTGTCTGTGCAGTTATTTTACCACGTCTGCAATTATGGAAATACACTTCTTAGTTCACATAAAGTGAGATCTGCAAAGGTTGTGAAAGACAAGATCCCATTTATAAAGCTTTCCTATACAGTATATTAGACATGTAAATTCTGTTTCCTTCTGAATGGATATTCGTACAAATTTAGTTAAAGGAGAACTATGGGGTCAGTGTTTTTTCCCATAGATATCCTTAGGGTAACGGGAGGACACAAACTAGCGCCCTCCCGTTACCCTAAGCTCAGTATACCGATATTCCCATGTATCCGAATTTCTGAATTCTAACACATCCGAATGCGAACGAATCCAAGTGCTCGTTTAACGTAAATACGGATCCATCCAAATTTCATTCAAAATTAAGCAATTGCTAACAATATATATAGATATATATCTATATATATGTATGCATATATAGATATATATATAGATATATATCTATATACTGTATATATTAGTTAGATTTATATAAAGTAATGTGCTTTATATAAGTGCATTAGGCTTCGTTTGGGAGTTCAGGACTCCAAATCAAGCAAAGCTCCAATCATTCCAAGAAATGGAAAAAATGCGACGGGAGGAGCGCCTGGTGACTTGATCTTTCAAAGCTATGTAACCAGCTTCTCCTCCAATCATGAATCAAGAGAGTTCTCTCTGTAGTCTAACATAGAGAGCACTCAATGGGGCACCACAAGCTCCACATTGGGGCGTATATTTTAGGAATAGCACATAAATGTTGTCGCAGTGTGGGGTAAACACTGCTCTGTGCCTTATGATCTTGTACTGGACAGGATGTTCAGGGAAACCAAGCTGAGAGAGTTGGAGCCAGCTGTTTTCAATCATGATGACTGTAAGTGCTTGGGCAAAAATGTTAAGACATACTTTCCTGATCAATTTATATTTGTTTGATCTGGATTCATTAGTGAAACAAATTTGAGAGTTTAAGGGCTAGTGCCAAGCGCGGAGCAGGTGCAGAGCAAAGCAGTTACAGAGTGGATCAAAACTGCGTCCAATGTATTCCAATGGTATTTTGGGCTCTAGTTAACAACGCAGCGTTCAGTTCCAGAGCATGTAAAAAAACGCATGCAAATGCCCTGGAATGCACTGAAAGCCCATGTTAGGCTAAACATTTTAAAAAACATTTTTCTTTTACAAAAAACGGCCTGGAACGCGGCAAAAACAAGGCAAAACACACTGCACTGCATGTGCAGAAACTCATGCAGATCTGGTCTGCATTTGGTGTGAACAAGCCCTAATACTATTTTAACTTTGAAAGTAACATTAAATAAAAAAATACATCAGGTTTCTGAAATTATTTCAACCATCTTGCCAAAAATACTGGACATTTTTATAAATTATATTCTAACAAATATATTTCCATAATTTTAGCAGCTAAATGAACTCCAACATCAAAACTGCAACAATCAGCCTATCAAACAGGTGTAATCACATTGCAACGCTTCCCTCAATATTGGTTTCACCAATTTATAAATGATCCATGTTGTTTTTCCTTACTGGTGCCCAAGTGCCTTGTGTTATTTATAATCTATCTTGTCTAGGCTGCAGTTTCAGCTAAGGGGCCATATTTGCGGCATTATTAATGCTTTGTTTTTTTTCTATTATTATCAAAGGATTTTGTAGCGTTCAGGTGAAAACAGCTGCAACAGCAATGTGTATTTGTCCTTTCTCCGTTGCACAGACATCATTATAAGGCTGGGAGACAACCTACTCAGGCTAATTGTATGTAATCACTGTGATAAAATGACAATAGTGCACAGACTCTTCACAACAACTTTACAACTCTGGAAGGCAGACTGCAGACAGGAGGTAGTCATTCAGAGCTGACATCATTGATTAAAGATATAAATCAACGCAGCAAATAAGTAATAAGTATGATGGGAAAGAAGCTGAGACAGGAAAAAGGGACATGTCTGGAATTTGGCCAGACGATTGTATTCTGGGGCTACAGGCTTATATAGAAACTGGCTCTGCAAAGCAATTGCTAACAATATTAATTACCTTGAATTGGCAGAAAAATATAATGTTACATTCCTGTGACTCCTTCAAGACATTTTCTTTTAAATAATACTGCTAAACTAACCCCCTTTAAATAATACTGCTAAACTAACCCCCTTTAAATAATACTGCTAAACTAACCCCCTTTAAATCATACTGCTAAACTAACCCCCTTTAAATCATACTGCTAAACTAACCCCCTTTAAATCATACTGCCAAACAAACTTTAAAATTAGTAACTCTGTCCTTTAAATTTTCCCAACCACCCCAGGTGACAGTGAGCCACCTACCTAAAAACGTGCCTTCAACCCATCTCCCAAGATCTTGGCTGTGCTCCATTGATCCATAGAGCTGGTTTATGCACATGGCACCACCAACCATCCAGACAGGTTCCTGCGCTAATGAATAGGGAGCATAGTTAGCCTGTGCAAAAGCTGGCACTTTTTTCTGCATATGCTGTGCAGTGCTGGGCAGAGCCACACAGGGAAGATCTTGAGAGTGGGAATGAAGGTAAGTATTTAGGTAGGTGTATTTCACTCAGGGAATTTTGTAAGCTTTAAGGGACATGTATGTAACACTTTATAACATCTTATTTTGGCTAATTGCATGCCAAATAAGCAGCTAGACCCCCAATAAACAGTTGCTGCTCCTATAGGAAATCAACCTTGCTGTTTTCTTCAAGTAAACCTGTCATGAGTAAGTCATGAAATCCTAGTTAACTGGGTGTCATGCCAACTCTCCGTCTTCAATATTTTAAATCAGTGATCCGGAAGTATGCAGAGATTATACACAGCTGGGGACAGATGAATGGTATGCAGACTACTTGCATCCAAAGATACTCATCTGTCTTTAACTGCATGCGATCGATCCATGTGCGAATACACGCAAACCGCTGCAGAGCCTCCCAGCCTGTCATTCACTGAGGCTGAGAGGCTGCAACTAATCATAAACACTTGGTTGTACCTGCCACAGAAATATGCTTATCTGGTAGGTGTCCGTTCATGAATGGCTGTGTGATTGAGCGCTGACTATCCTTACATGCACACTTGTTACAGGTCATTAACTCAGAATGTATTAAAGCCAGAAGGTCAGCATAACAGTCGTGCAAATAATATGTTTTTTAGCATTTCATCAATGGCAGCCCTGGTTTTTTCTCTTGACAGGTTTACATTAGAGTGCATCTAACCCAAGAACAATACCCTGCATATACCAAGATGGCTGCCGCCACAAAGAGATACAGTGCATAAAGAGGCATAGTAAGCCAATAACGAGGGAAATATTAACTGCAAGTAGACCACAGGCAAAACTGGCGACTAGTCCTTTGCTCTCTGCCTATTTTTTGGGGGCATAGTTTCTAGAGTTCAGTTCCTTTATTATTGCTTTGTGACCCTGGCCATGTGCATTGTAGTCAATAACTGGTGTCATTTTAATTACCAAATGTCATTAATATTAGCAAAAACAGATTGTATCAGTTACTTACTCCTGGGAAACTCAGGTGGCTTCAATTTCTAAATGATGAAATCTTAATCTATTAGAGCAAAGAACATTGTCAACACAGAAAGGAAACTAAAACTAGAAAGGGGAAGGGAAAATAAATGTACCAATTTTCATAAGGGAAAAAGTTTTTGTGGGTGTGTGGGGGGTGCACATGCAAGCTTACAACATCTCAAATTGTTGTTCAGTTGTCCCCTGCTATCTGTGTGTACCCTCATTACTGCTCACGTGAAGACCTTCAACCTGAGTTCACACCAAAATGCATGTGTTTTGTTGTTTCTTGTTGTTGATTTAAAATGGACCTGTGCTCTTTCTATGCAGGGAAAGCAATACATTGACTAGCAGTGTCCCTAGGACAAAGATGAGTGAGTCACATGGTCTCCTACATCCACAAGTACTAGGTATTTTTCTTTGCTTCATATGGCCAAACAGATAGGGAGCACAGCAAGGGTTAGCATGTGTGCTAGTGAGTAGGGATGAGGTCTACATTTGCTGCTATCATGGTTTAATGGCAATCCAGTGGGTTTATAATTCGATAGAGGAGGACCATGACTGGGTGGCCACCCTATTTAAACTCCCTAATTAAATTACCAAATGACCTGGCTAAAATTACCAATCGATTACCATTATCACAGCGGGAGCCCAAAAAGCAGCACTTTGACAAGGTCCTGCTTAAGAACCTCATTCCTGATGATGATGATAGACCTATGCGCCTCCAATCTTCTTATCCATCAAAGGAGGAGCAGCAGCGGCAGCAACTGACTCAGAGCCACTTTTTAGAGTTTTTTTAAACCATAGCGGCCAGACGTGGCTGCAATTAGCACCCACTGGCAGTGCTTTAACCACATAATTGCTGACTACATTAGGTCAAGGCTGATGCAAACACTCTCAAAATGGAGGAGCCATGGATCCAGGGTGTCCAGGATGGACTATGGGCCAGAGCTTGCACAGAATGTGCTAGAGTTCTGGCTTGCCCTTCAGACAGTGTGCTGTCTGATTGGGCCTTTAGCACGAATCTGCCTGTTTTTCTTGGACTGGCTCACTTTCATTAAGTTGAACCAGTATTAAAATACTAATAACTACAAAATCCCAGATGCTTCGGCATTGTAAAGGTGCCACACAATGTTTCCGGAGCTGTCTTTATTGCCAAAATATGTGTATTTCTGTCCATACCGTCATAAGATTCACACAACTCCTCTATACAACACATCCAGGTTGGTGACCTGACTGACCCTGGCTCAGTCCAGCGATTGGACAGTGAAGGAGCAGCAATAGTCTGATGAAGACATCATCTTATTCACATGTGTCGGCACATATGAATGCAGAACACCCGATTGGCCCCAAGTAGTGATCCTCCTTCTTCCATTTACAGTGCTGTTGTATGAGGAATAACAGCAGGCTGAACTCAGTTAAAATTTAGTTGTGTATTCATTTGCATTTACTCAGTTGCATTTAAAGTACACATAGGGGTCTATTCACTAAGCTTCGGTAGGCAGCCAAGTGACTAACCGACCCGAAGCGAAGTGAGCCAAACGCTGTTCGGCTATTCACTTCAGGCTGGTACGGCTGATTCCAGACGTATATCGGCTGAAATCAGCCGTACATCCGGTGGCTTCGGCTGGCTTCGGGTCGGCCGAACATGCTCATCATGTTCGGCCAACCCGAAGTGCAGAAGGAGTTCGACTCAGCTGATCCAAAATCTGGATCGGCTAAGCCGAACCTCCGGCAGGCTACTCGCTGCAGTTCGGCCTACTCTCATAGATGCCGAACAGCAGTGAGTCAATAGCCGAATGCCGCCGAGCGGCATGCGGCTCAGCTCTTCTGCTCGGTACCTCTGTGGTACCGAGCAGAATAGAAAAAAGTTTAAAAAGTAGTAAAAAATAAAATAGAAAACGATTGAGCGGAGCTAGCTGTGACAGCTAGCTCCGGCCAACTGTTTTCTATTGGACAGGTGGTTCTGCTGCCGTCAAAAAAAAAAAAACTCTCCCGGAAAGTTTTACTCTGCTCGATGGAGCAGAGTAAACCTTTCCCTGCTCTGTTGTTTATTTTTTCTTTTTTCTTCTGACATCTGAGCTGTTGGCTGCCATCAGAACAAAAAATTAAAATAAGCATAGGAATGCATATCTAGATTCCTATTGGCTATTTCAATTTGCAATAGCCAATAGCAAACTAGCTATTGCACCCGCCCTCTGCTGCTGTCAATCACTAGAAGAGGACCTGATGGAGAACTGGAGGTCCCCTCTGCTGATTGACAGCAGCAGTGGGCGGGTGCAATAGCTAGTTTGCTATTGGCTATTGGAAATTGAAATAGCCAATAGGAATGTAGCTATGCATTCCTATGCTTATTTTTTTTTGTTCTGATGGCAGCCAACGGCTCCGATGTCAGAAGAAAAAAAAAAATACAACAGAGCAGGGAAAGGTTTACTCTGCTCGACCGAGCAGAGTAAAACTTTCCTGCAGAAAGTAACTGTCTCCCGTGCGGCCGGAAGAGTTGGGCTATCTGCAGATCAGTGTCCCTGGTTATCTGGTAATCAGGGACGCTGATCTGCCTGTGCAAGTGGCCGGAGCCAGCCGTGCCCAGCAGTCCGTAGCAGACCTTAGCCCCCTTGAATTGTATCTAAAGCAAATACTTTTTTTTTTTTTTATAGAATAGGTAATGGTTAAAACCTATGTGAGAGCTTTTTTTTTATTTTTTGCTATCTTTTCATTCACTTCCTGTCTTGAGACACAATATGAAAATTAAAGAAGATCTCTGTAAAGGAAGAAAAATCTTATCTCCATTGTCACTGGAATATGTGTCCCGTCCATTACTGTTCCTGTGACAAACTAACAATTGTGTTTTTTTCAGCCTTTAGTCATACCAATGTCCTAACAATGGTCATCAGGACAAATAGAGGGGCAAATCTCCCCAATAAGAACACAGACAGCAATTAAAAAACTGACAAAGGTTCTAACATTTTTGCCTGACTATAAAGTTCCATCATAACATCAACAATGGAATAGGAATACATACTATAGTTGTATTAAATAATGTAATAGAAGCTTACTTGAAAAAATTAACCATTTATGTAGAGAGTTCTGCCTTCAGTCTACTCTTTACTTTCGACAACTTCCCAGTGTGCTTTGTTTCACTTTTCCTGCTGCTTGGTGTGATGGCATCCTGATTTCTCAAGACTACATACCCCATCATGCATTGCTTCCAGCAAGCAATGATGTTGTTACATTGTGAGCGTTTCCTGTGTTCACTTGTAGTTCAGACGGCAGGCTTAGTTAGAGTGGTAACACGAAGAAAAGCATATTCAAAGGGCTGAGTAAAATTGTGTCAGTGCATTGAGGAAGTACATCCTATGGTCATCTTTAATAAGAAAGTTAACAAACTTGTAGATGGATATGGTTACTAGGAGTGAAATAGAACTTTGCTATAGAAATACATACAGTAATACCTTGGTTTACAAGTAACTTGGTTTGAGAGCGTTTTGCAAGACAAGCAAACATTTCTGAAAAAGTTTGCCTTGATATACAAGCAAATGTCTTGCAATAAGAGCAAAATTTTGTAGAAAAGCGCCACCCGAATAAGGCTGTAGCTGTGTGAGCGATGAGTCTGTTTAACGACAACAAAATGTCACATTGGATAGATTCCTTGTTAAGGTTTCACGAAATGAAAAAGATTCCATTGAGTCAAGAGATAGCAGTGATTCCGTTAGTGATAGTGAAAGTCGTCCTACACAATAATCCTTCTCTCTCTCGTCCCCCTCACACCAACCACAAAGGTATGGGTAATTGGTTTATTTGTCTTTATATTTTGTACAGTATTATATTACAGTACAGTATTGTAATCATTTGTATATGAATATTTTTGGGTTGTGGAACGAATCATCTGAATTTCCATTATTTCCTATGGGGAAGTTCGCTTTGATATACAAGCGCTTTGGATTACAAGCATGCTTCCGGAACGAATTATGCTCGTAAACCAAGGTATTACTGTATTTGTTTTTAGTTTTTGACCATAGATACCATTTCAATAACTGGTGTTACTGCATTTCATCTGATAAGCTGGCCAAGGACTGCTTGAACAGCCTAAAGCTGACAAAAACAGTCTCAATGGCTCTTGTCATCTTTAGTTATTCAGGAAGAAGCTGGAGTGAGATTGTATGCGGTAATAGAGGTTTTGACCATTGAACAAAGAACTGCACATACTAAACAGATTGTCTTTAATTAGAAACAGAATGTTATGAGTCATTTCTTATAACACTGCCATATTTTTATTGCCTTTCAAATAAAGATCCCGGTCTGAATGATTTAGTGGATGTTTGCAAGCTTTGCAGGATCTTGCATACACAAAACACACTGCAGCTAAGGCTTAATCAGAGTGTATTCTGCCTTATAAAAATACACTACTGGATGCACGTTCCAGGAGAGGATAACCTATGTCACCATTCTACATTTCATTGGAACTGAATTTTGCAAATATCAACAGTGAAGCGCTGTAATCATGTGATTTGTTTTCTGGCTGAGATAACAATGTTTGTGGAATCACTTCCAGCGCAAGCAGAACAAGCACATTGTGTGCCGACACGACTTAAGAGAAAAGTGTAAAAACCAAATCACAACTGAAATCAGCCGTACATTGGCTTGCTGCTTCAGGTGATGACCAGCTATGCTCAGCCGTTAGTAGCAGGCTACCACCGGCCAATGGCCGGCTGCTTGCCAGCTTCGGCTTTCACCTCGGCTCAGTCGAGCCGAAACATATGCCTTCGGCTCAACTGAGCCGCTCGGCCGACTTCGGGAGCTGTACGGGCTATAGTGAATAGCCCTACAGCAGCCCTTCGGTTCTACTGAACCGAAGGGGTCCTGGGGCCGAAGCTAGCCGAAGGATCAGCCGAAGCTACGGCTAGAGCCTTCGTCAGCTTCGTGAATAGACCCCATAATGTTAGGTTAGGTAATTGTCATATAGACACAACCCCATTATAACTGCAAAAAAATGAAAACTCTTTCCATTAAAATTATGTGTTTTATTGTGCTTGAATGTCTTTCACTACCGGCAGTGTGTGGAGACATTTTTGTATCCACGTGTAAGGCAAATTCTCCTTCACTGCCATACTTCCTATTGAAATAAGTCATAAGCAGGACTAATAAAAAATCATGATGCAAAAAAAATATTTTTCTTGGCTGCTTTATGCATTCCAGGCTGTCACCTGGGGCATAGACAGATATTTATGGCTGGACTGAAATACAGTATGTCGCAGCTGCAGCCATCTGCCAGTCGACCACTCTTGAAAGGAGGGATCAGTTGGACAGGTTTGAACTCTTAAGGCCAGCTGGACATACATACAAACATGATCCAACTACCCTACAGCTGGTAATACACTATGCAAATTTCGACTGGTTGTTGATGAATCAGCCGAAATTCGCACAGTGGATGTCCCTGTCGGCACCCTTGTGCCCGGCATGCCTCAATCAGAAGAATGAAGGAGCAGGATGGAAAATCTTCGGCTGAACAGTGCTTAAAGCCTATCAGCTGCAAGCACCATTTAGGTATTCAGACAGTGGCCACTGTCAGAATAGAATGAAATCAGTGGGAGATTCCTCCATCCATGCTGCTTAGTTTTGATTGAGGAAACCGTGATATAGTGAAATAGTACAGTGTATAGCCAGTTTAGAGTGACATTAAAGTTACAAATCATTCCCTGCCCC
>NW_017306389.1:1207636-1235860 GCF_000935625.1 Nanorana parkeri
ATTTATTATACAGACTGAGGAGATACCTAACAGGAAATTCAAGGTTTTTTTTTTTAGTTCAGTCCTGAACAGCTACAAGGGCTTTATATACCAGAAATTGATTCAAACTTGTGTTCTGTGCTGCAGGATGGAAGGAAACCTGTACTGTTAAACCCCCCCTCCCCCCCCCCCCCCCCCCCGCCATGCATAAGTCATTAAAGACTTACCTTAAATGAAGTACCGGAAAGAGAAAGCCAGCTCCCTGTGACATCGACTAGTAATATGTATTCCAGAATCCTGCTGTACTCCTTACCGTGCATCCCTGTCAGCGTGGGTGCTTGAAGTGACCACGGATGGCACCACCGGTACTGAAACTTATTAAAGATGTCACCAGCACACCCTATTGAAATGAAGAACACGTCTGTTTATTGACGCTTCATGTCAAAACAAATAACAATGTTTTGGGGCCACTCAGGCTTGAAATGACTTGTATCAAATAGTAATATGGTGGTGTGGGACAATGTTGGGCTTTAAGTATGTGATTATAGCACAAGAAGAGCACCAAAGTTAAGTAAGGGGGGAATCATTTGGAAGGGTAAGAACAGTGGCGTCACAAGGGGGGTGTGGCCCGCACCTGGGTGACACCATTGGAGGGGTACAGTCCGTGTACCCATTTCACTCAGAACCCCTGCTCCATGAGATAAGAAGTGGGTGCAGCAGGTGTCAACAGGTGGCTTCTGTCAAAGTATAAGTAAAAGATGGATACCGGCACTCCAAAGCAAATCCAGTACGTCTATTTATTCACTTACTTGTTGCAAATGCAAAACACAAGCTACAACGTTTCGGGGTCTCACAGGATCCCCTTCATCAGGCAAACAAGTGATCACTTGTTTGCCTGATAAAGGGGATCCTGTGAGACCCCGGAACGTTGTAGCTTGTGTTTTGCATTTGCAACAAGTACGTGAATAAATAGACGAACTGGATCTGCTATGGAGTGCCGGTATCCATCTTTTACTTATACCATTGGAGGGGTGACAGACACCAAAATGACTGACCGTCATTTTGGTGTCACCCCCTCTAAAAAGTCGGGCACTCGGTCATGGACCGATAGCCCGACAGTGTCGGGAGAGAGGAGGGGACCCGGCAGCATACCTCATCCCGCCGACGTGAAAGTCCCCTCCACTCTCTGTCAGCGTCCATCACCAAGTTGGCCGCAGGCAGGCGTCAATTAGATGACTGCGCATGTGCGATTACGTCACTCCCGGGTTGTCACCCGGTCTCCGCTCCGGGTGACAGCCAGTCTCGGGACGCCCCTGGGTAACAATCCTCTTTAATCAAAGAGTTTTGCAGACCAGGATGGGGAGGCATGCTGCAAATATTAACAGGACCATACCGCACTCCTTACCGGGATTCCCATTTGATGAGGATGGATGCTTGAAATGACTGCGGATGGCACCGCCACACATGAACAATAGAAAAATTTCACCAGCACACCATAAGTTGAAAAAGCAAAATATTTTATTGCCAATAGCTGTATCTCGTTGGCAAGCGCTTTCGGGGCCTCGCAGGGTCCCCTATATCAGTTACCGTTATCTCTAAGCCTGATGAAGGGGATCCTGCAAGGCCCCGAAAGCGCTTGCCAATGAGATACAGCTATTGGCAATAAAATATTTTGCTTTTTCAACTTATGGTGTGCTGGTGACATTCTTCTATGCTGCAAACATTGGCGCATAACGGGAAAAACAAGGCTTTACAACTTTTCTGATCACTAATTTTCCAACAAGACTGATGTGGCTGAAAACACCCGACCAGGGTATCTGAATGGGCATCTAAATATATCTCAGCTGCTTTAGCTGTAACAATCCATTTTACCCAACTGAAGTTGTAGTTTGGAATGTGTAGACTGGGATTGAATGCTAATGTAGCCTTTTATGATGTTTTTGAAGACTTTTTCTCAGCCAGCTAATTTCAAGGTGTATTTTTTCCTTTTATCTCTAAATGGGTCCAAGCACTCTGTTATCTCCTCCTGATCTCTGCGCTATCCTCCCAATCAGGACCCTGCTGTGAACATCAAGAGTAGCATTGTCTCTGACTTAGCTTTCCCATGAAGCACTGTTTGACAGTCCTCGATTTGCAGTGGATGAATGAACACAAGCACTCCATCGCTGTCCTCCTTTGAATTTGTTACACGTTGGGTGAGGAAAGTTGTAAAATACCAAACAGTATCCATATATGGGAGCTTCTAATTGTTTTTCCAAGAGAGATCGGATCATCCAGTGATCATCATATCATCCAGTGAACTTTTATTTGTCTGTCATGTATCCACGGGACTGTTTTGTAAGATAAATTCTCTATTGGTGAAGTTGATGCAGCAACACATGATTGCTACTTAATTAAAAGAAAGAATTGCTCAGAGATTTTCAGATCTGGCAGACTGACATTCCTATGATTGGCGTTAATCTATTTTAATAGTTCAGTGCCCGCAATAAGATTGTCATACGATTGTGGTGAAGTGGATACGATCACACGGCAAAGCATATTTGTATATAGTAATCTTGAAGTGAACCATTTTAATCTGCTATTAGGTTTATGAGCCAGAGATGCCTCTTATGTACCCTTCTCTGATGTTGTTTAACTTAGTTACTGGGGCCTGTGTTTCCCTGGATTTATAGCCAACCTCCACCAGCTACTATACTTCTTCTGAATGAGGGTGCCCTTATTGGCCATTATGTGACTGGACAGTGCAAGGCTGTACATGGATAGGAAGATCTCTCATGGAGAATACTTGGCAAAGTGCCCTCTATAGTTAAGACACGCAGTTGGGTACCTGCATTAAATCCTTCTCATCTTGGCCAAATGAGCAAGACCTCATCATTAGACCATTACTTTCAACAAAAACCTTTCCATAATATTAAATGGGCATGTTACATATGTTATGCATGTTTATTACATGTAAAGGCCTCCCTTGTGTAGCCATGTAAAAGCCCTAAAGCTGCTGCTAGGCTCCATCATCTTAGATGTGATGTCAGCAGCCCCAGCAGACTCAGAGCTTTCACTCGAGACACTCTATAATATTCTCCTTCGTTCCTCCCCGGCTGCTTCATAATAGGTTATGAAGGGAGGGGCAGAGGAGCTGGACCAACACAGACAGTAATAAAATACTCCCAGAACAGGATAGGGCTATGACGTGCAAAGAGGCAGGGGTTGTGTTAAGCTGGCCATACACAGATTGAATTTTCTGAAGGAGTTGGGTGGAAAATCATCTGCAGTCACTGTTTGGGTATTCTGACAGCAGCAGGTGATGGTTGTTGAGATTTTCATGAGGATGACAGCCACACTGACAGCATAGGCAACCATTCTTTCTGCCTAAGATGGCGGGTAACATAGAACATTGTAACTATTATTTAATTATTCATTTATCTCTGAATTAATACTATAGAGCACAGCAAACATACTCTGTCCTCAATTATTTACAAACGCTCAGTGATCACTGATCGCTGACTGCTTGTACCCGCTCTCCATCCTGATTCGCTGCCAGAGGAGGCTGTGCGGGCAGCACGGGAGGAGAGGGTGGTCTATTTTGACAGCTGACTCCTCCCCCGCAACGCCGGCCCAGCCTCCTGCCAGCTGTCTCCGCCCCCACACTGCTCTCCATCCTGATCTGTCACAGGAGGCTGAGTGGGGAGGAGAAGTCAGCCTTCTGTGACACACTGCTCAAAGTGCTCTCCTCCTCACCCCACATGGCCTCCTGACAGTTTCTCTCCTCCCTGCTGGAGGAGTGAAACAAGGAATACACCTCAATTTTGGCCGAAAGATGGTACTTTCGGCATTTGGCGGCCGAAATGTTGGTGCATCCCTAATATATATATATATAAATTAATTTATTGGAAGTAGAAGTATTCTAATAACTTGTATTCTTGTAGATGCATATTTTCTATACAGTTGCCATACATAGTTTGTAGGGCAACCAGTGTGCTCCCGTCTTGCACGTATGTTTTATCCTTTAAGACTACCACAATGACATGATTGCACAAACCACGTCAGGGATGTTTCCGTTTTTGCATTTCAGTGTCAGCTTCTTATCTTTAGACGTGCTACAAGAGCCGCAAGTAAGTGAATTGTCATAAAGTAGAAAACAAGTGTACTTTTTACAGATGTCTTTAGCATCATGCAACTTTCATGTGCTGCAGGGTCCCAAGAGTTTGATTTAATGTAGTAGAAGTAGGGTTGCCACCTTTTTTTTCAGCGAAACCCGAACACTCTAGCAACTGAACTTTTTTTGGGGAGAATGAGTTGCGGTTTATTCATATGTAAATAACACCACTCATTGATATGTAAATATCACATTTGAGACTATTTTCATTGGGGTGCCAGTAGCCCCTATCTGAATTTTGGCTGCCCCTGTCTGCCTGACATCTTGTGTCCGGGTTTTAGCTGCCATGAAACCGGACACGGCATTCAAAATCCGGACTGTTCGGGTGAATCCCGGACAGGCGGCAACCCTAACCAGAAGATTCACACAGTTTTCAAATAACTTCCAAAACATTGTAAACAATGCCTGTGTCCCAATCCATAAAAACCTTATTGTATACTGGCATTTGGAGGAAGGATGAATTGCAGTGTCCAGGGGGAGCTGTCAAAGTACTGTATATCTAAATCCATTATCTGGCCTACAAAACAACTTCCCTTTATGTAATCATATAGAGGAGAGGGGGAGGATCCCTGCAGTCCTGTTCTAGGATGACAACATTGCTTTTCCATAGATACAGTAAGGTTAGTGAGTGTTGTCACCCTAGGGCAGGACATGTGTTAATATCAGGATCAGCAGGTGAAAATAAAGAGGAACAAAGCCTGAAGGAAACGAAAATGAATGCAGCCACCACATTTAAGGACTGGTAAACTGCAAAATATTTGCAGTTTTTGTTTTTTGGTTTAAATACACATTGAAATTAGGGAGATCGGGGTTTAGCTGTTGACTTTTGAATTATTGTTCTTCTGCTAAAGATAAACTCTAACGAAAACATTTTATTTTTGTTTTGGATAAAGCAGGGAAGGGTTAGAGCCTCTGTTGTATTTTTATTGCTGTCCCTGTGCCTTTTGAGGAGATTTACCCTCACTTTCTAGGACAGAGGTAGGCAACCTTGGCTCTCCAGCTGTGCTGAAACTACAAATCCCATCATGCTTCTGCCTCTGGGAGTCATGCCTGTGGCTTGCAATGCCTTATGTGATTTGTAGTTTCAGCACAGCTGGAGAGCCACAGTTGCCTACCCTTGTTCTAGGACGCCTCTGAGGACAATAGGTGATGGGAAAGTTCTCCATTGGGGATATAAAAACAAATAAACCTAATTTATAGTACAGCAAGGGAGAGTAAGAACTTCTGGCAATGTTATTATTGCTGTCTGTGGTTTCCTGTCCTGGTAACGACCGAGCCCCTCATTTATTGTATGGGCTTCACAGGGACAGGAAGTCATGTAAAAGTGGTCACAGATATGACTAAAAACCTGACAGAAATTTTAACTCTTCCCAATTCTATCTAAAACTAAAAAAGGTTGTCTAGAGTTAGGCTTTAAAGGCAAAGTTCACCTTTCAAGACGATAGTCTAGGGACCCCAGTGCAGTACTGCGATATTGTCCTTAGTTTTAAAGCCTTACCATTAGGCCATGAAGGTCATCCCCAAAGCCTGACAGAAAAACTCCCACTGAGGTGACCAGTCCCTCCTGCCCAAGTCCCGGGATTCTTCAACCGTTAGGAGCTCGATCCATCACACCAGGAGCTAGCATGCAGCTGAATTCCAAACCTGCATTTCTGTGTTCCAAACCCATGCATGTGCAGTGTGCTCCCTCCCTCACCTGGAAGAGAGTGCATGGCAAAGGCTTGGAAGGTTTGGAACGCAGAAGCATGCTTGCTCCTGGGTTAAAGTGTCCCAGAACTTGGGCAAAAAGGGCTGATCACATCAGTGGGAGATTTTTTGGCAGGCTTCGGGGATGTCCCTCATGACCTTGCAGCTCATAGGCTGTATAGTCCATTTTCTTCAAAATGTGAAGTAGAGCAGGGTACACACGGATTGAATTTTGGCACAGCGGTAGATTTGTTCATTCATGCTCATAGCGTGGATGGAGGAATCTGTCAACTTGTGAGACTGGACAAAAAGATCTCTTCGTATGTACCCAGCTTTAGCATTTAGCCATTGTAAAGTGGTCACCGCTCCAAGCTCGCTCCCATGATAGACTACAATCTCATGTTTAGATTACTAATTTGTATTAAGATTGTAGACCATCATGGGAGCGAGCTTGGAGCAGTGGATACTTTACAAACACACAGAGACCATGGGGAACAGAAGTAGTCACCCTCCAGAAGGAAGGACAGTGTCAGCACCAATTCAGTGCTATTTCCCCCATAGTTCTCCTAAGGGTCACGGGAGGACATAAACTAGCGTCCTCCCATGACCCAAAGCTCAGTATATTGCGAGCTACAGCTCACTGTGTACTGAGACCGCCACAGCCGGGACGGATCCCGACATTACTGTCGAGATCCACCCAGCTGCGTGATTGACAGCTGGCTCTGCCTATCTAGAGTCAGAGCCAGCTGAATCCCCCCCCCCCTGTTCCCTCCTCCAGTCAGCGCTGGAGGATCGGAGCCGGAGGGGGGAATCCCTGCAGGGAGCCGTGAGTGACAGTCACAGCTCTCTGCAGGGAGATGATCGAGAAGTGAGCGGGCGACGGTATGTGTTCGCTCACTTTCAATCTATTGAGCCGACGCGTGACAGTTTCATTCTCACACGTCGGCTCAAACTATGAGGTGGAGTGAGAATCACTCACCTCATAGTTCTCCTTTAACTCCTGAGTTTAGTGTTACTTCAAGCCCTTGAATATACTTGAATCTGTTGCATTGCATGTTATTATTGGACAGTGTACAGCCAAACTTAGAAGCTATGCTAGTACTTTCTAACTTACCTTAGAGGTTCATTCCTATTTGTAATTATTATTATTCTTTAATGCTTTAAACATGACTTTATTTCTGCTCTAGGCACAGTCTCCAGTAATTGCATAAACAAAACAAAAAAAAAGTGTAAGCTGCAAATTCTGAGAAAAGGTGATTTTTTTGTATTTTAATAAACCAGGAAATGTCTTCCCTGTAACTCATGCCAAGAGCTTTGAGGAAATCTATCACCTTGTCACGTGACAATGTTTATTTCTGACTTACAATACCCAATCAGCAGTTTTATATCCTTCTTGTTGGAGTTTCCAGTACTGAGATCTTTATGTTTGTATTTGAAGTTGTTGCGTGCCTCCAGGCATTGTACAGAACACCATCCAGTCAGATCTATGCCGACCGCTCGTAGTGAATTGAAACAAAACAAAAGTGCTTTATGATGCAGTAGTCATGTGACTTCAAAGAAGACAGGAATAGACTCTGCATAGACGTTTGCACTATGTTTTTCCCTGTGATACATGTGCTGCGGAGTACAGGAAGGGAGGGATCGCAGCACCAATTTAAAATTCAGGTTTAACAGCCAGTTACGTTCACTTGTTTTAACAAGAGGCAAAGGCGGATGTGAAAAGTTCCACAAATAAAAGAGTATATATGATAAATTCTATATTTGATGGAAAGGGGTTTTCTTCCCAGCATTGATTTCCTGTCTCTGAAATTATTGAATGACCTGCAGTCATCCTAACACGAAAGATGATATTGATAGTAGAGTTTAGAGCAGGGAATATACACTTATGGTAAACTGTTTAAAGGACAATATATATTAAAAATAAAATCTTTAAGTAACACTAAAAATGCATTCAAGTACCCTATCAACAGAAATTAATCCTATTTGTGTATTACTCAGCATTAGATCCTCAAATCATCTCTGAATTGGGGCGGACACTTCTGGAGGGGTGGCTACTTTTGGAGGGTGGCTTCTTTTGTTCCTCATGTATGCTTTAAAGTAGCCACCGCTCCAAGCTCATTCCTGTTATTCTACAATCTCACGTTTAGTTTACTAATTTGTATTGAGATTGTAGTCCATCACAGGAGTGAGCTTGGAGCGGTGGCTACTTTGCAACACACACAGGCACCGTGGGGAACAAAAGTAACACCCTCCAGAAAGAAGGACAGTGTCAGTATGAATTCAAAGATGATTTGAGGATCTACAACTAAGTGATACACAAATAAGCTACATTTGTGATAAAAGTTAAGATACAGTTTTAGTATTTTTAGTGAATTTAGTGGCACTTCAAAATGCATACAGAGAGCACAGTCAATGTTTCTGTTTTCTGTTTTTCATCTAGGCGTTGTTGCAGTGCACCAGAGTCCACCCCCAGTCCCTTTTATTGGTAATCTGGTGATCTGAGAATCCCTGCTTTGAGGCAGGAGAGTTGTTCCCACACACATCCACTGCAGTTTCCTTGATGTCTTCTATACAGAAAGCCTGGTGTGAAAAAAATAGTAATGAAAAAGTTTTAATATCCACTAAACCTGCATTGGAAGCTTGGGGAGGATTGGGATAAAGTAAGAAGGCAGTTACAAAGTGCAGAGTTCAGGAAGAACACTTGCAGTGACCTTGTGAGGTGCTTGCTGGCTACAGTGGATTACACTGAACTCAAATTAAGGTGAGCGCCAAAAACATGCTGGTTAATTGGCTCCTATGTAAAACTGGCCCTAGTATGGTCTCCTACTAAGTGCGCCCATGATAGCTACCTTTCCATTTGCCCAAACAGCAGTTAAAGTGCTTTGAGTCCCCAAGGAAAAAAGTGTTGTAGAAATATCAATAATTAATGAATAAACAGTTCAAGCCTTTTTATTTTAGCAGAAATATAGCGTTATTAGTAACTTACTGTTTGGTTTACTTGTTGCTTGGAACAGCTGCAGCCAACTACAGATTCAAGCTTTTCAGCTAAATCACATACCTTGTCCAGGGTCTGAATTAGAAAGATCACTCACTTCTTGGCTCATTTGCCGGTGCTGATTTAAGTAATATGGCCAGTTTCCAAGGCAGCTGCTCCCCTTTCGGGCTGACGACGATGACACCTTACAAATTCTGGGCTACTTGTCTGAGGCCTGATTGTCAAAGCCACACCCCTGTAGTTCCCATCACTACAAGGAGTGTCATTACAGCGCCGGTATCTGCGTATGATTGAAGCGGGGGGAGTCATAGGGCCTGGGAGAGCCTATAAGAGCTCCCACATCCCACCTTCTGCATTAGCAAACCTGAAAGAGCCATGTAGTCTTGAGCAGCAGCAAGGTTAGAAGACTTTGACATAAAGGTGCTGATGTTCTACTTCCACCAGGTGCCTCCTGCATACCAGAGGCAAATGGCTGGAAGGTCATGGGACCTGCAAATAAAACAGTTTTTTTTTATATAAAGACCATTATCATTTGATTAAACTATTTGTGTAGACTAGAATAGGGGGTATTAGGTTAAGTGGCAAAACAGCCCCATTAAAGTTCTGCTTTAAGTTTTTCACGCTATGGCCAGAGAGAGCTGAAACATCTTCTCATATGATCCTATGGCATGTAACCTCCCTTTCTGAGGACTACATAGGGCAGGGTTTAGAAATTATACAGACTCACATTTAGTGCCATGCAGAAAATTAGGATACTGGCATTCACAGGGATTCAGTCTACAGGGCAGCCAGCTCTGGAACTGGAACGTGAAGAGCACCGGGATAAAAATGACAGTCATTTAGCTAGTAGGTTTAATCTCCTAATGAAGTGTAAATTAATAGCTTTAATGTTTGACTGAAGTGTACTGTAAACTGTTCTAATTATTCTGTTTATATGTTGAGAAACAGGGTCCATGCTAAAACGAATTAGTTAGATAATTCATTTGTGAATTCATTTAAATGAAACAAATTAATGCATTTCCCTGAACTTGTGGAACCTTCATTTAAATTCATGGGACCTAGTTACAAAAGGATCCTTTAAGCTCCCACGAAAAGAGACAGCAAGATCTCTAATTCACAGTTTAATGCGCTAGGCAAATTATATAAGTTGATGTGGCCAAAAAAAAAAGAATCAATAAAACAAGGATGCCATTAATCATGGTGGCACCAGTCTCTGAAGCCATGCTGGGCACTGAAATTTGTATCGCCATGGCCATTTTACTGGGGTGATCAGACAGACGAAGACATGTTAACATTGCATTCTGAATACCAATGAGGTTGTAATACAATACTTGAAAGGAATGTCATTGGCTTTACTATATAGAAAACATTGTAGTGAGGAGCAGCTTGGACATTTTATTGTTTTGCATTTGTTTTCACTGAATAAGACTACATTGTGCCATAGTATCCATTGATGACATTTATCTGGAATTTGTAATCATTTTTATATTAAGTGCTTATTTTAGCTCATATCAATTCTATGTTTGTCTGGCAATGGTGTGTTATATAATTATAAGGTGCACAAATTCCAGGTCAGCTAATTTGGTATGTATTTATTTTATTTTAATTAGCATAGGGAGTTGTCAGCTCACAAGATTTCTGTCAGAATCAACAGGTATCTTTTTGCACTTATAGAACAGATACAAAATACTTTTAATGGTATATTTAACAGACCAAAAGGCAGCATATTAGAGAAGTTCACTGTTACGTGGGCAATAGCTCTGGGTTTCACTGATTTAGTGAATCAATTACCATGGTGTGGTCAATTAGTAGCTGTCATGATGGCATTGTGACACCAAGCCTGGGTAAATTTAAGGTATCAATACTGTGTCTTTTAATTACTAGATCATAATCATATGCATATAAATGCAACAGGTGTAAATCATACCAAACACAACTACCTGGATTCCCAGTGTGCTTCGCGTCTCTTTCTTTGATGGTTGATATGATGGAATCTCAATTTCTCAAGACTACATTACCCACTATGCATTGCTTCCAGCAAGCAGTGATGGTGTTACATTGTTGGAAGTTCAGACAGCAGGTTTAGTTAGTGTGGTGACACAAGGAAGTGCATATTCACAGCCCTGAGTGAAATAGTGTCAGTGCATTGATGAAGTACATCCTATGGGCATATTTAATAATTAAGTTTACAAACTTCTAGATCAATACGGTTATTAGGAGTGCAATAGAATTTATGGAAATTCAATATAGAAATACATATTTACTTTCACTTTTTGACCATATATACCCTTTATTAATTACAATTGTAATTATGTGTATTTGGTTGGATGCACCACCTTCTTTTATGACTAGTGAAACAAATGGCAAACGCACTCATCAATTCATAACTAGCTTTAAAGTGACATTAAACCCTCAGATTTTTTTAACATAAAACAATACTGTAATGTGTGCCTTAGTGTAATCCATGGTTGTTTCCCTTCTCTTTGCTGCTCTTCCTTTTAAATCTGTATCTGTTCTCATGCTGGGCAGAACTTCTGTTTTTCAGCAGACTGCCTTGTCTCTGGAATGGCTACATGGTGTCTGTGTGTAGGTTTGCAATCTGAGCCAGCACTACAGGAAGAGGCACTCAGCTGCAAAGGGAAGTTCTCCCCAAGCATGAGAAGACATGAGGATTTAAAAGGAAGAGCAGCAAAGAGAAGGCACACATTACAGTATTTGTTTATGTTAAAACATCTAAGGGTTTAATGTGACTTTAAGTAAGTGCAGATGGAAGGGATTTACAAAGTACAAAAACAAAAACTTCCCAGCACACCCACCAGCCAATTTGCACAAAAAAATATACACTGTCTAAAGAATAGGGTTAAAAAAAAGAGGTTTTAGTTGCACAACTTTTGGGTAGTAGGCTCTTGTGGGTAGTGTGGTCCGAACATTAATCTATGAGAGCCTCCTTTCTTTGTATGACTGGCTCTGTCACTGTGAACCTCTTTATATAACAATAAAATCCTAATCCTGGGTGGGTTTTTGTTGTTGTCATGTTTTGGTTCTTGTGTGAGAGTGTGTATGTGAAAGACCTTGAACCTTATAGGAAGTAAAAAAAGTTTTGTAATAATAGAATGAAGAATACATTTAGCATCTATAGAGTAATAAGTGATTGGTTTATTGTGAGCTCCAAGATGTTGCAATAGAAAGTCCCTGGGGGGCGGGGGGGGGATATGGTGTGTTTTTTGGTCTTGTTTTTCTTTTTCCAAATGTTCTTATGGTATGTATAAATGTATCAAAAATTCTTAATACAAATAAATATATTCTTAGTAAAAAAATAAAATAAAAGTGGATCTCCAGTTTTGTGGAGTTGAGTAGGGAAGGGTTAGAACTTCTGTTAGGTTTCTACTGCTGCTTCTCTGCACTCATATCCTGTCCCATCAAGCACTAGGACATTACTGTAGGCTGAATTTCCCATTTCCTGTGTCTGGTGAGTGTTCTCTGTATATTACTTTGGAGAATCCACTAGAGACTGGTAATGGTGTCCCCACATTGAACTTCAGAGAGACAAAACAGGAAGTTCAGCTCACGTTAATCCTCTGATGTTGAAGGGGACAGGAAGAGACTGGCAATCCTTCTAATAGGGAGACAGACAGACATGAAACCTGTGAGAGAATCTAAACATTCCCCAGGCTAGCTACAATTATTAAAAACAGCTTTAGCTTCACAGTAAATCTGTACTCAAGTCTATGGGATTAGTAGACTTATAAAAGCAAATAGGCTGTTCACTTTGCAATAAAATTGTCCCTTGGCTTAGTGAATGAGCAGAAACTCTGCTGACTTCCATCATCCAATCACGTGGGAGCAAAAATACAGATTTTTTTTATTATCCTTTCATCGGATTGGCTATTCTGTGCAAAGGAAAATTTCAACTCATTCACTAAGGTAAGTAGAAACTCCCTTGCAAAGTGAACAGCCTATTTTTCTTTAGCAAATCCCTAGATCTGTAAAGTTGCGGGGCTAGTTTACAAAACCTGCAGAAAGTACAAGTTTATGTTAAGCTTCATTTAACATTTTATGGTAATTGGTAATTTTAAAGCTTATCAAAACCGAAGAACAAAAATATAATATATTGTCTTTTGCCATTCCTTAAATGTGTTGTCTGCATCAGTTTTTTTTTTTTAACCTGCTGATCCTGCCAGTAACAACTTCCTGTTCTATGGTGACAACACTCACTCACCATACCATATCTATGGAAGAGCTGCTTTGGCAAATAGGACAGGACTACAGAACCCGCCTGTTCATAACATAAGGGGAGGTGTTCTGGAGTTTACAAAGAGAGAACAATTCTAACTGATAACAGCACAGCATAGGCAAAGTGTGCAGAAATGTATCAGCTTGCAAGATTTCTGGCAGGATCAACACAGATTTGTTTTAAAGAAGAACTCCTGAACTCCGAGCCAGCCAGCTGTCACAGACATCCCTTCAGCCTGTCTCCCCCTCCCTGCAGCACTGGAATCTTTCTCAGCATCCTCACATCTATCCACTGTGTATAGATGTGATGATTTACGGGACCTTAGACTGCTGCTAAGGAGGGGGAGAGACGGTGGAAGGACTGGACTAAGAACAAGCTGTCTCGGAGCTCCGGGTGAGTATAACCTTTTTTTAATCCTGAACACAAATGAACACTTAACCATTGAAATGCAGGGGATAGCCCCACCGCAAGGGTTAGAAAAGAAAATTCCCGGAGTTCACCTTTAAACAAAAATTGCACAAATAGAAAAAAAATCTTTCAATGGTATTTTTAACAGACAAAAACGAAGCAAATAAAATAGATTCAATGTTACGGTGTCTATACACTTAAATGTAAAGCAAAGGTAAGAGTCAGAACAGAACAGATGTTTTACTTTCAACCTGATATTTTGAGCTTTTATATATAAGGCCCCATTCACAACTTGTTTTTTGGTGCAGTTACAACGAGCCTGTGAAATATAGGATACAATCTGTACTGTACCATTATAGCCGGTGTATGTAGTGATTATTGTGTTGAATACTTCCCTCTCTGACAAGCTCCACCTTTTTATTTTGCTCTACAATTGTCACTTTGTTTGTCTGTTACTTATTTCAATGCCAAAGTTGAAATATTTCCTATTTTTCCTATTTATAGAACAGCTCAGCATCTATTTTTAACTTTTCGTGTTTCACATTTTTCATCCTCTGCAAAACATAACTGGGTTATGAGAGGAGGCAAAAGACTTGAAGCCATAAAGCCCTAAAATGACATAAATGGTGTATTACATGGACAGGTAAATTACCTCTTAAACTCTTCTAAGAGCTCGTAGCGTATAAACATGGACATATAGGAAACATACGTTCTCTTTCTAGTGACGGGTTGTTTTATGGAAGGTGACGTTAAGGAGATGAGTGACCACGGTATCAGACACAGGAAGTTTGCTGTAATATCTGCAGACTTTGATCTCATAGAAGTTCTTAAAATTATACTCCTATATTGTGATTTATGCTAAGTAGAAAGTAAAACTGGCTGGGCAGGATCTTTGGGGATGCAAAGTATTACCAGGATAATTCACATTGAAGCTGCAGTCAGCAGTCACCAGCTGGGATCTAGTGTAACTGAGAAAATAAGGTTATATTAGAAATATTGATACCTCCTAAATGTCCCTATTTTGGTGAGAAAGTTTCATTGTTCTGGCACTGAGAAGCTTGAGATGACTGTGAGATGGGGTGGCTTTTTTAAAAAAAAAATAGCCATATTGGAGATGGCTTTTCTGTAGATGTAGAATAGGTCCTACATGTCCTCACTTAAACAGACCCTGTCACCAACCTAAAAAAAATCAAAGTCAAGAATGTGGAAATACCAATTTTTTTATTTCCTATCAATATGCTAGTAAATTTGACTACTCCAGGAAGAGTCATCATAGCCCTCTTCTCTTCTAGGTAGTGTTTGACTACTGCAAAAATGAAGAAATACCCGTGAAATATTGTTTTATTCCTTAATAAAAAAATGAATAAAATTATACTCACAAACACAGTCTGTATATTAGGCATTCAGAACAAACGTCCAAGCTGGTGGACTTTGGTCGGCACCATGTAGAACTGTCAGACATCCAGAATGTGAGCATAAGCAATCAATTAAGCCTTACTGAAGTGTTTCCAGGGATAAACCCTCATCCTCAGAGCAAATGGCATAACGGACAGAGCTACACTATCACCACTGTATTTATGTATATACTCACATGTGTTCATGACATCCTATTCGCTGATTGCTTGCCACAGGGGCGGAGCTGAAGGTGTAGGTCTTTAACCAACTTGGTCATTGAGTTGAGTGTTAACCTTCCTAGTGGACCGGAAGAAACAATGAAATAAAGTGCACGGGGACACAGTGAATACAATGGCCATACTGCCAATGGCTCCCTCACTTTTCACACCTCATCCCACTTATGCCTGGATAAAACATTGAACACAATGTGACATTATATTTCTGTACCCATTTCAGGAATTAATGAACCTCAGATCTTTAGATGTCCATGCTAAATTTCCTGTTATTTCATATAAAACTACCTGCTCATTTAAACTGGTGGCAGGCTGAGGTTCGACCATTGCCATCAAACTATGGATAACCCTGAAAAGGTGCCAGCTACCTGTCTTTGATGTAAGAGGCGCAGTAATCTATTTACTCCAGAACGGTAAAGCTTTATTGTATCTTGGCCTGATTTTTCACCTCTAAATTCCCTCATTATGTATAGCTTAAATGTCTATACAGAGCCTAGAAATGATATCACATACTAGGTACAACAAGCATCAAGAGTATGTAAATCAGACTGCAAAAGTCATCCTAAACTGGCAGAAGGAAATAAGATAAAAGAGAAGACAGGTCACCAGAGTGGAGACTGAAAGCCCTTTTCTACAGACTGCCTGGAGCAATGAGTTTGACCCTTCAAGGGTCACCACAAGGCTCTTCACACTTGGAATTCATTTCAAACTCCTGGTAACTTGGCTAAAAGCAAACTATGAGGGATTTTGGTAAATATGATTTAGGTTTGCAAGTTTACAAACTGATATTTTATGTCCTTTTTTTATTTTCTCATTCGAAGTCTATTAACATTTCAATAAGAGATGCTTTTATTACACTGTGTTTGCAGAGCATTCTGAGATCCCTAATAAGAAAGGCCAGCTCTAGCTGTTTTTTCATTCCCTGTCTCTTTCTCTCTCTTTAATAATCTGTATAGTACAATGTGAATTAGAGACAAGGAGAGGACACACACAGACATATTTGTGTTCTTCATTAAGCTGGCAGTGGGGGATCACCTGAAACTTTCTTTACAGCAAGAATAACTTCAGAAAACACACAGTCAACATGATCCAGAGCTCCAGCTGCAAGAGGCATGTGGGAAATATGACATAAATATTTAATATTTAGCCCAGAACATGATAAATGAAGAAAAGATGTATAAAACACAATACATTTTCTTTAGGTCAGTTGTGAGGAGCTTCCTTAATAAGCCAAAGAGAATCTTGAAATATAAAAAGCAACAGTCACTTGTTGCCCCAAGGAGCTTCCATAATAAAGGCCCTTATAGTGACATAATACCACCTTCTTGTGTCATAATGTCCATGGCTCAGGGACACAATCTATCAGTGTGTATCAGGTACATTTATAAATTTGCCATTTTCTGACCGACTAGCTTAATGCTCATATTTGCCCATTTTTCTCATCTTGCAAGTGACCCCCAATCAGGACATATACAAATGTGCTGAGTGTTCCTTTTTTCAGTACTGTCATATTCTTGTTGAAACACACAATGGAGCATGAGAGGGTGGTTGCACAGCCAAAGAACCATGTAACAAGTGGCCTTCTATAAAACATTGTATAAAGTTTGTATTATTATGCATTATTTTACTTGTCTCTCCACTTTTCTAACTCTGACCTACCAGGCCCATGGGTATTTAGAGAGCTGCCTTCATCTCAAAATTACAACACCACTCCACCAACACTTCTTCAACGTTATTAAAGGGTTAACTGCTCGTTTTGGTCTAGAGATGAAAGAAAAAAGTTTATACTGACCTGATCCTCTGAGCCGACTTGCTCTTAGACTGGCCCTTCCAGCTTCGCTCCCCTTCCACTGCAGCAGTCTAACTTCCCTTATCATCACGTCCTATATACAGTGTATAGGACATGAGGATGCCGAGGGACATGCCATCGTTGCAACAGCGGAGGGGAGAGGCAGGAGGGAGCGGTGTGACAGCTGGCTGGTTCCAGAGGATCGGGTGAGTATAACTTTTTATTTTAGTCCCTAGATGAAAACGAGCAATTAACCTTTGCAGAGCGGGGGTAGCCCCACTGAAGGATTAATAATAATTGTCCCCAGAGTTCTTCTTTAAACTAGCCATACACATTTAGCTTTCTGTCATTCAACCCGGCAGGCTTAACGAGAGAAATCGAATCATTCCCCTATGAACACTAAACAGCATGGATGGAGGAATCTCCCCTGTGGACTATTCTATTCAAATAACTTTTCAGTAAAAATTTTGGGCAAAATGTTGGGAAAATGCATAGAATAGGAAAGGTAAAATTAGGGTGGTTTTTAGTGTGCAACAGGCTTCTTTGAAATGATTCATGTGGTTTGCAGAAGCTCTTTTCAACCATCCTGGACCTGTATCTAGACCAAATAAAGGGCCCCTTATTACTTGTTTTTTTGAACAAAAAGACAAAAAACCTAAAAATATTATAACTATTCAGGCTTACTTATCAAATATTTACATAATATAAGTAAAATAGTTTTATTTGCCTTCTTCTTAACCTTTATTTTTTACTTTGTCTGAGGACAAGTCTAAAGTTGATAGGCTCCTAAAGTTTAGATATTTGCTGCCCAGCTATCAACTGCCTGACATCATGCTGATGGTACATGCTGTCACTCAACTGTTGAATGTGCATAACAGTACCAATTAATACAAAATACAAATAGTTGCCTACCTTCTTTTATGGGGTTCTGTTATTTGACTCTCAGGGGGGCTGTCTCAGCTCTAGGTCCTTACACAAAATCAGTAAAGCTAAAACGAACGGGCAAATACAGTACGCAGCTGATAAGTAACAAACTATCATTATAGTCATTTAAAAATAAATATTCAATTTCTTACATTCTTTAGTTGCTTTACCTGGTATACAGACAGGGCTGCACTTTCATTTCCTGCTCCTCTAGGACCTCCTCCCCTGCTCCTCGATCATGTGTTAGCCCTTAGTACCCCAATTGACTTGCTAGCCGCAATATTGGCCACAAAAAAAATGAAATATCATGGCAGACAAGGCATTCTGAGTTCTGATCTGACTGGCTGCAATCACCTTTCATTCGACCATTTGCTATCCAGCTCCTTTGACAAAAGTTGAGTGAATAATTAAATTTTGTCGGGTCAAGTGGTATTGGCAGGGATACATATAGCCTGGATTTCGGCTAGGTCAGGGGGTAATTTGATCAGTGTATGGCCAGCTTTATACACAGAAATGTTTTACTGACAATCATCAACATAGTGTGTGGGTGGCTGCGCATTGCCCCTGGCAGCCCTGTTGCCCTAGGCCAAAGCCCATGTTGGCGATAGAGAAATCCAGCCCTGAATACAAGTTCTTCATATCTATTACAAGTGATATGTCAGTTTATGGCATGTTTTGCATTCCTGGAGTAATGCAGATGGTAACATGATTATTAGGGAACTAACTTTGATTTTCATGTCTGTTTTATTATTAAACCATTTTCATTTGATGGAAAAACACTATAATTATAATTCTTGTTGTTTAATTTCCTTCTGTTATTTTACATCGCTCCTCATTATGGCCCGAGATATACAATATATCTGAAGCTTCATAAATAAATCCTCGTAATGTAATAATATATTAATTTCTGACAACACATCATACTTGATCTCCATTTAATGTCTGTGCCGAACCACAGACACGCTAGAGTTATCAGATGCCTCTGGGCATCAATTATAATGAATAATAACATAGTGCAGCCAGTGTGTATTAGATTATTTTCCGCAGGGAGAGAAGAGAACAGAAGCAAATGCAGTGTTTTTAGGCCAGGTAATCACAAGACAACCTAGTATTAATGCCTATTATTAAGCATTAGTTCTCTCCATCATTGTAAGAAGCGAATATTTGTGATGGCAGAGGAGGATAAAGGGGAAGACGATTTCAATGTTTCTAATAGAGTAGCTGGAGCCGGATTACAACATTTAAAAAAAAAATAATCCCCCTACACTATTCTATTGTCTGTTTATATCATTTCAATATTTTTTAGTTAAATTATTTCACACAAGATATTGTGGTTTTCTTTTGCAGTAAGGCCCTATCCACACCAGGGCGGTTGCGGATCAGCGTGGTTTCCGTGGGAATTTTAAAAGGGCGGTTTGGGGCGTTTTTAATTCCTGCAGCGCAATTTAAAACGCCTAAAACTACGCTGATCAGCACGGTTCCATTGAAATCTATATGGAAACAGCGCTAATTTGCGCTAAAAAAAAAGGGTCAGGGAGCATTTCGGGCAGCAGGCGATTCGGTTCGCGCAGGGCCATGCAGTTGCATGAACAGTCCCCATAGCAATGTATGGGATCGTTTATGTCAGCGGTTCAGCGCTGCCAAATCCGTGCGGCCAAACCGTCCTGGTGTAAACGGGGCCTTAAAGATGAATTTGCTGCTTGTTATGTAAGCAGACTCTAAGGATCTTTTCTTCCATCAGCACTGGAAATGAGCCCCCATTCACACTTGTGTAGTGAGACATTGCAGTTGCATATTCCTGCTAAAATTCAACTAGTGTGTGGCCCCGTTGGCAACGCTCTATTCAACAAAAGTCGATTTTTGAATTCAAAGATCAACTTTTGTCGAAGCAGCTGTTCCGAAAATTGTTGGCTGAACAGTGACTGCAGTCAGAATACAGAAGCTGAACATGGGGAATTCCCCCATCCATGCTGTTAGTGTGTATGGGGGAATTGACTGTTTTTTCAAGAAAAAAAACTATAAGGGGTCCATTTATAGGTGGCACAGAAATTCCCATACATGTCAGCGACATCTAGGGGCACTAGTGCCATTAGAACAGCATCCACCTACTGGGCGAAACGTATAAATATATATATGAATCCTTAAGTGTATGGCCAACCTTTAGCTGGGTATACACGGTTATACCTGCGTGTTGCACAAAGAAAATATAACAGATTCCTCCGTCAACACTTACGAGCGTGGATAGAGGAATCTCCTGCTGTATCCACTGTATTCTGACAGTGGCTGTTGGCTGCTGTGAGAATACCCAAATGAAGCGAGCTCCATGTGGCCAAGAATATTCCAATATGCTCTTTTGACCAGCTGATTGAGGAATGCCAAGCGGAAGGGCGCCAACAGAGGCAAACACTGTGCGAAATTGGCAACACGTAAAGCCTTTTTTACTCAAAGCAGTCTCCTGCTGCCTCACATTGGTTGAACTGCTGGAAAGTTATAATAATTTCAGTGTCTGATCACTGGGGTAGGAGAGACTGAGGAAATTCTTCTCCCTGCCTGCAGCAGATTGATCACATCTCTCTCCAAGCTGCTCCTCTCAGGTCTAGGAACAGTCATTGATTGGAACTCATGATTTGCTTTTAATATAAAATGTACCCTGATTGTAATGACACTGCTGCTGTACATTGTGCCATGCAGACATTTATTCATGCAGACTTGTGAAGTTACCGTTGGCCGACTTTAATCCCTAGCATGAAGTGACAGCATTTTTCCATATTCTTATTTGTTACCATTTGTTAAAACACAAAGCGATCCAATTAATTGCATTCAGTTAACACTTGTACTTAAATGCCCCTAGTCTACTGTCATGGTACCGTGAATTGCCAGCTGCTTAAATGTCCTCAATTTGTAAGCCTTAGTAAGCTGGTCTTTTTGTCCTGGCACTCTGTAGCTCAGCCCGCCCTGCCTGCACAAACTATAACTCAGTCTGGTATGTCTGCATTTTTTTCTCCTCATTCCTTGTAACACACAGGCTGCTGGTTAATGTTGGCTTGGTGTCTGAGACAGCTTTGCACAGCTTCCTTTCTGCATGTCACCAAGCAATTTTCGTTTGCATTCTGCTGGGATGGCTGAGTCCTTTACAAACTAATTGAAATGCCATACTGTTGTTGACCAAAAGAAGGGGAGCGGGGGTGAAATACTAATGCTGGCTGGTGGGAAAAAGTGAAATTTAAAGTGCATTTCCACTTTTGCAGGAGCCAAAGCATTGCACCCATGATCTACTGATTGCAGTAGCAATGCTTTACTTGCTCCAATGTAAAATAAAATAAAATCAAAATAAATGCACATTTGTTCTTTAATGTAGATGTGTGCATTTATTATTTGGAGTTTAGAGGTAATTAGACATATAATGACACTAACCCATATAATTGTTTGCTAGGGGATCTGTGTGCGGATTAAAGGAATGTATTTTTTCTATAAAAATATACAAAAATAAATATTTACAAACTACAGGATCCCTCTAACAAATTAGCATACCCATTTTGTGGCTTAGTGCCTTGCAGTCAGGGCCATCCCTATAATGAGGGAGCCTGAGATGGTTGCCTTAGGTGGCATCTCTTCACAAAGTTTGCAGTGTGCCTGCCACCCCCTTTCCAGCCAGAGAGTCTTAGGTTGCTAAAAGCTCTTGGCAACCAGTGATGCTCTGGCTGGCGTCCCGTCCAGCTCCATGCAGCCAGTGACACCACTGGTTGCCAGGAGCTGAGCATGACGCTCTGGCCGTTGTCACATCCAGAACTTGGCAACCAGTGATGTCAGTGAGTTGGGCAGGACGCCAGGTGCACCACTGGCACTCCCTCCCCTTAAACCACCAGGACCCCTCTTCATCCCCCCCCCCCGTAAAAAGCACCACCAGATAGCACCTGTTTTAGGGTGACTTATTTTCCTTGCAGGGTCCTCTGGAGCCACCCTTGTGTGTGCTAGTAAGCTGTGTGTGTCTCCACGAACACCCAAACACACCAGGGCAAGCCACTCCTATGCTCTCGGCTCCTTCCTCCGTTCTGCATTTTTCTTTCTCCAAGCTAGTAGATGGACATCTGCTGGAGACTGAGCTCTCCATTGTGATCTTGTACTGAACAGGAAGTTCAGGGAAGCTGAGCTGGGAGAGCAGGGCCAGCTGTTCGGAAACATGATGGCTGTAAGTATTTAGGCAAAAATGTAAATAAATACTTTGCTGGGCAATGTATAATTGTTTGATCTGAATTCATTGCTGAAAAAAAGTATGAGAGTTTAATTCTATTTGAATTCTAGTGACTAGAATAAATTAAAGATTTTTGTTAAAAGATATTATTTACTATGTTCTCCTGTGACCCAAAACTCAGGGCTGCGGCTGGGAAAGATTCAAACAATATTGTCGCAAAACCACCCTGCCTCCTGATTGACAGCTGGCTCTGCCTCCCTAGAGGCAGAGCCAGCTGTGCCCGCCCGCTGACAGTCACCGCTCTCTGCAGGGAGAAGATCAGGAACTGAGCTGTATGTGATCGCTAAGTTCTCAATCTATGGGGCCGGCATGTGACAGTTTCAGGGTCACACGTCGGCTCTAATTATTGGGTTGAGCGTATTCCACTCTCATCATAATTCTCCTTTAACCCCTGCAGTGGGGCTACCAACACACTGCAAGGTTTAACTGCTCATTTGGGTCTAGGGAGGAAAATAAAAAAGTATACTCATCTGATTTTCCGAGCCGGCTTGCTATAAGACGGGTCCTTCCACCCTCTCTCTCCCTCAGCTGCAGCGGTCTAGGGTCCTGTGAGTCATCACATTCTATACACCGTGTATAGAATGTGAGGACGCCGAGGGACATACCATTGCTGGAGTGTAGGCGCAGACAGGCTGAAGAGAGCGCTGTGAGAGCTGGCTGGCTCCGAGGATCGGGTGCGTATAACTTTGTTATTTTCCTCCCTAGATTGAAATGAGCAATTAACCCTTGCAGTGTGAGGGTACCCCCACTGCAAGAGTTAATAAAAATGTTGCCCGATTTTCTTGTTTAATAGCTAAGGGACTGAGTTTACATGCATAACCCTCTACACGCCGCACATACATAAATGATAATAATTACGTGCAAAAATGCACACTTTTTCTTTACAATTAATTTTTCTTTTGCTGGGAGATCCAGTGTAGATAGGAGTATTTATTTATTGCAGGTATTTATATAGCGCTGACACTTTGCAAAGCACTTTAAATAGTTGCACATTCACATCAGTCCCTACCCTCAAGGAGCTTACAATCTAGGGTCCCTATCTCACATGCATACATAGAGGGCCAACTTAGAGAGGAGCCAATTAAAGGAGAACTATGAG
Organism: Nanorana parkeri; assembly: GCF_000935625.1. Classification (NCBI taxonomy): domain Eukaryota; kingdom Metazoa; phylum Chordata; class Amphibia; order Anura; family Dicroglossidae; genus Nanorana; species Nanorana parkeri. The sequence continues at coordinate 1,230,784 of NW_017306389.1, forward strand.
ATGAGGTGATTTCCACTCACCTCATAGTTCTAGCCGACCTGTGACAATGAGACTGTCATAGGTCGGCTCAGTAGATCGGGAGGTGAGCGAACACATACCAGGTTCGCTCACCTCTCGATCCTGTCACGGCTCTCTGCCGTGACAGGGGGAGGGGCTGGATTCCCCTCCCCCTGCTCCGATCCCCCAGCGCTGGCTGGCGGAACGGACGGGGGAGGGGGCGGGTACAGCTGGCTCTTCCTCTAGATAGGCAGAGCCAGCTGTCACTCACGCAGCTGGGCGGATCCTGTCATCTACATCGGGATCCGCTCCGGCTGCGGCGTCTCAGTATACAGCGAGCTGTAGCTCGCGGTATACTGAGCTTAGTGTAACGGGAGGACGCTAGTTTGTGTCCTCCCGTTACCCTAAGGAGAACTATGGGGAAAAACACTGACCCCATAGTTCTCCTTTAACCTACCAGCATGTCTATGGAGTGTGGGAGGAAACCAGAGTACCTGGAGAAAACCCACGCAAGCACGGGGAAAACATGCAAATTCCTTGCAGATAGTGACCTGGCTGGGATTTGAAGCAGGGACCCCCAGGGCTGCAAGGCAGAAGGCACTATGCCACTGTGCTGCCCTGCAATAAACCTGTGTGTATTAGCCCTAAGTAGTTTTATTTTTATTTCTTGAAAGGCTGTGCTTATCCTGCAATCTGAATAATCCAATCATAGCGTCTATGGCCAGCTTTACTGTGTACTATGATACTGTATATACTGTCAGTGTTACTATAGTATTACCACATTCTGTTTCTTAGAAAGGTGTATACAGAGTTCACTTTCAGAGAATATGATAATTAATCACTGACAGTTCTACGTGCAGCGTGCACCACTATGTTGAAGAAGAAAAGTCAGCTGGAAGCAGCGGTAGCTTTTGTGCGGCTGTCATTTAATCCAGATCACTTGCTGGAGGGAAAGTTTCTGAATTCCTTCTCTGTTTTATTTTATATGGAGGTTCATCTGGGGCTGATTTAAGTTGTTGTTCTTTAAATTACTTTATAATATGCTTTTTTTTTTTTCTTTTATATGTTTTGCCCCTCTTTTATAGATAAGTGGCCTTGTTCTTGTAGACTGTAAACTTTCATGAGCAGAGTCCTTCTAATCCTTTTGTATGGTATTGTATTGCAATTGTGCAAACTGCTGGCGCTATACAAATCCTGTATAATATAATATTACTACTAATAATAATCATGATAGATAAACATTATCTTTTCAAGGGCAATGACGATGACCAAAGCTACCAGGTTTTCAGCATGGATGAATTCTAGTCAGCTGCTGTAACTTACTGCACTCTAAACACTCTCGTTACAAGGTCGCTCCATTAATGCTGAACTCTGGGATGAGCAACTATTGACTAAATAAATGATGTGTATTCTTATTGGATCTTTGTGTGCTTTGTGTATTTCTTCTTGATCTGTGCTGTAATCCAGGGTGAAACTTTGTTGGAGCTTCCTGTAATAAAGATTGGTCACTGCTGCTCTCTCTCCTTGTGCCGGGTGACTGGTCTCATCTCCACCCCTTCCTGTAGTTTTCTGCAGGCAGCCTGTAGTGGGTGGGGCCTGCCGGGCTCCTCCTACAGCTCTGCTCTCTGGATAGGCTATGTGCACCGTAGTGATGTTGTTACTGCTACTTTTAGAAGGTAATGACTGGGTATGTAAATGCATGTGGTGCACACAAAGTGGATTGTTAACCTTTGTGGTTATTGAGGAATATATTTATATGAACGTGTTTGTGCCTGGAGTTTGGCTTTTAAGGATTACATTTTTACTCTGACCTTGGTCTTCTTTTTCAGATATACATGGAAGAAATATCAGAGTGATATAAATAATGTTGGAGCCCATTCAGGTCTAGTGTGTTGCAGTAAATGCCAGCGGTAACTGAAAATCAGACATCTACTATTGTTTTTTAATGCAGCAAATAACACTGAATGGAGGAATTACATCTGTGCTTTGCAGTTTGCTAAAATGCACGTGCATTGTGCTGATCTGTCTGGGTCTGCTAAGGTGTCACACGTCACCATGCATTGCGGAAACATGCATCTTACCACATATAGGCATAATGCACTAGACTGAATGGGATGTATAAGTGTGTGTTAGGCTGGGTTCACACATTCACAATCACATGAAATGTGAAAGATGCATCAAGATTATTTTAAGATAAGCAATGACTCAAAATGTGTGCTCATGAAAATACACTATACTACGCCTGACAATCACACCTATCTGAGCCTGTTGGGCATCCTATTCCAAACCACAGACATTAATATGGAGCTTCCAACCCTGTACACCCCCTTTCCCCTTTCAATCTTATGGGAAGGCTTTGCACAAGATTTTGGAGTATGTCTGGGTATTTGGACCTTTTTAGCCAAAACATCGGGTGCTGATGTTGGATGAGAGAACCTGGCTTACATTCGGCGTGACAATTCATCCCAAAGGTGTTTAGTAGAGTTGAGGTCGGGGCTCTGTGCAGGCCACTCAAGTTCCTCCAAACCAAACCCATTAAACCATGTTATATGGCTTTTCAAAATGATATTGCAATAATAAAAAGGTCTGTGTTGAAGGTTTAGTGTAATCTAACACTTTGGGTAGTTAAATAATGCACCAGACCAAAAAAGAGGGACAATGGAGGAAGTACGAGGAACCACACTCACGAGGAGTGTGGTTCCAAAAGAGGGACAGTAAGGAGCTATGCCTATAGTGTTAGTCTGCCTGCAACGTTTATCCAGAATAGAGTTCAGTTTGAGAGGTCATCTTTAGATACAATCAGGACTACAGGAATAGGTAATCACTTTCTCTAATCTTCTGGTTGTTATACACATTTGTACCATGAAAATAAACATCTGTATGCTGGTAATGTTTATGGAATAAAACACCTTCTCAAACAATAATATAGGCGTAAAATCAATTAGGAGTATTGATTTACGTCCTCTTACAGCACTGTTTGCTGGGAAGTAGGACCAAGGCTCAAAGGTCAGGCAAATAGATTAATCCTCTAAACTCCTCCATCTTTGTTTTATGGCTCTCCTTATCACAAAAGGTCTAAACACTTGGCACTAGGATCAGCTGCAAATAGGAGCTGCACACAGGCAAATTATATTCTTCTCCCAGGCCAGGGACTAATATTAACCCACTTTGTGCCAAAGGCACCTGTAGGTTGTGGGAAAAGACCTGAATCAATATTTGCTTGTAGAAATAACAGGGCTGTGTGCACTGAATGTTGCACAGGTAGAGCAGAATATCAGTTTGATTTTACACAGTGGAATGCTTTGTAATGTGTAATAATTAACACGCATGTTGCAGCCTGGACGTCTGGCATGGTCACAAGAAGGACTGCATCGCATATAACTGGTATTTAAAGGGCTATTAGACCTAGAATAAAAGTGGTATAGGAAAAAGCTGGAGCTAACATCCCAAAAATATATTTCAGTTATTCAATGCTGTATTTGCATGTGCATTGAAACTGAGAACTCCAGGCAAAAGTGTTCTAAACACCTAATCCTTGCAGCCAGAAAAGACTGGCTAACAACAGGATACAGTCTTAGGAAAATGCTGGATTGTGTCAGGGGAAAAAATATATACAATGTGAAATTAAATGAATGCATTATTACTAACTTACTACATTTCACAGTTTCTTTCTGCAGGAGAAGGTTGAAGATGTAAAATGCATATATTCTGTTTTTTATACCTGCCTGCCTGGCCCACCAGCTGCATTAAAGCAGATCTTATATCTTTATAATAACAACAAACACACCTTTAGAAATGTTTAGTAATGACAATCTACAAATACATACGTCATTTTGCCAGGAGGGATCCCAACCTGAAAAAATTTAAGGGAGGTGCCCTCTGCCCAACAACCCCCTCCCCATCCGCACCCCCCTGAAATGATGGGCAGATAGCACGGAAAGCAATAGCTTCTTTGCTATCTGCTGGTTTGTTTTTTTTAGAAACAAAACAAAACAAAACAAACAGCATAGTAATGAATAGCTAGATTGCTATTGGCTATTTCAATTTGCAATATCCAATAGCAAGCTAGCTATTGCACCCGCCCTCTGCTGCTGTCAATCACTAGAAGAGGACCTAATGGAGAACTTCAGGTCCCCTCTGCTGATTGACAGCAGCAGTGGGCGGGTGCAATAGCTAGTCTGCTATTGGCTATTGCAAAGTGAAATAGCTAATAGCAATCTAGCTATGCATTCCTATGCTGTTTTTTTTTCTGACTGACTGCGGCTGGCGGCCCGGATGTCAGAAGAAAAAAAAACAGATCGCAGGGAACGGTTTACTCTGCTAGATAAAACAGAGTAAACCTTTCCGGGAGAAAATGTTTCTCTCCCGGCGGCCGGGAGAATTGGGATGTCTGTTTTGCCCTTTCAAAGCAGGAAGTGAATGCTCTGCATGTGTAAGTATTTCAAAATCACAGGATTTTACACCTGACATGTCTATGTTATTATTAATCATCATACATAGAGGGATGCATTGGTAGAATTAGATTTTTGAGTGTTAGGCTGGGTTCACACCTAGGCGTATCGAATATGCGCGTTTGTCACGCGTTTCGTGATGCACGTTTTAAGGCCTGGTTCACACCTGGGCATTTTGTAGCGCGTTCGAACGCTCTGCAAAACGCTCAAACACCGAAATCCCATTATTTCCTATGGGTATGGTTCACACCTGAGCGTATTACAGGCCGTATGAGCGCTACAAAACACCCTACGCCCAAAGAAGTGCAGGAGCTTCTTTGGGGCGTTTTTGTCGCACGTTTCCATTGAGATACAGCCAAGTAGCCCTCGGAAACGCTCGTTGTCACGCCTTTTTTACCGTGAATCGCGGTAAAAACGCACATCACGAAACGCGCGACAAACGCGCATATTCGATACGCCTAGGTGTGAACCCAGCCTAAAGGTTCCGCTTTAAGATTGCATGATAGTTATAGTGGTTTTGAAGCTGACCATACACTGACCACTTTTTCTTGTTCAGCCCCGCGGAACATAAACATAAAGTGCAGCTGATTGGCTCCAATAAACTTTCGGCTGAGAATTTTTGGACTGTC
>NW_017306389.1:1235895-1245517 GCF_000935625.1 Nanorana parkeri
TGCTGATTTTGTATATTTTTAAAGGGTGCTATGAGTGAAAAGAGGCTGAAAAACGCTGTTCTTGGATATGTCTTATGCACTTGTATCTAACCTCTCTCTGGCCTTTCTGTGCTTACTTCTTCCTCTAACACCAGCATGAAATATGATATCCTTAGCTGCAGATGGAAGAGACCTCAGATACTATGTCATGTCTTTGCCTCGACTTCCTCAGTTCAACAGCTGGTACAGCTCCTCCCACTTTTAGCTTGATTTAAAACTTCTGCTGGTGTGTAGGTAACAATTAGAATGTATTGCAAAGATTACATAGTACAAATTAAGGTGATCCTATAGCCCACTAAAATATTTAACTGGTCCCTCGAAATCTGCAAGGAAACGGAAACTTCTGGGAGTGCAAATCTCCGTCCCGTCCCCCCATCCCCCGCAGCTCTCAATGCTTTACGACACTGCAGGAGAAAGTGCAAGTTCAACTAAGACTTTTATTTATTTGGATAGAGTGGGAAAGTATTATAACCTCTGTTTGCTTTTCTGTTCGGGAAATTTCCTTTCACTTACTGCCCAAGTGATAATGGTTTTCCCACACAGGAAGTGAGGAAAAATCTCCAAAAGCAGCAATAACAAGCTGAAAGGGGCTCTAGTCTTTCCATGCTACTGATAAAAACAAAAAGGCATTTAATGTCTTTCTGTGTTGCTGTTGGAGACTTTCCCTCACTTCCTGTCTGGTGAAACAGTAGTCCTTGGGACAGGAAGTAAGGGAAGATCTAGTGGAGCCCCAGAAACACTAGTTTAATGGCAAAACTCCAGGCAAAAGTGTTCTTAACCTTTGCAGTGAGGCTACCACGGCACTGCAAAGGTTAAGTGCTTGTTTTTTGCCTAGGTGCTAAAAAAAAAGTTATACTCACCCAATCCTTAGAGCCAGCTTGCTCTTAGGCTACATTCACATTTAGCATGTGCGTTTCTCGTGCGGTTTTCCGTGCGGAAGACCGCGCGGGACGAAAGCGCTAACATTTTTAATCTGCACAGATTCCGCTCGTTTGTGGCTTATATAGCTGCGAACGCGCGGAATCCGCCATAATATTGCGCTTGTCATTTTTGCGGGCCGCGCAAGCAAGGGTTAATAACACTTTTGCCTGGATCCTGTTCTAAGGCGTCACCATTCTATCTAAAACTTAAACAAATAATTTCTGTACAGACTCAATAGAGATTTTTACATCTGGTTGGTGTTTCTAATTACCAAAGCTGTAAAACATAAATGGTGATGAATAATGTTTGGAATGCTGGTTTATAATTGCTGCTAAATATGTATTTGGGAGCACCTTGGTCTCTATGTTCCTTCTGAATGTTTTTGGAGCAAACGTTGCTGGTTTATATAATACAGGAACACCAAGTCTGCAATCACAGTGTTATTATTTATGGGTGTAAGCTATCTGCTATGCCATTATTATCGAGGTCTAGCTGCAGATAAGAGCGTTTTCATCAGGTTCCACATGGAGAAAGCTAATTACAGGGAATCACTCTATGATTACACAGAATCATTCCAATAACTTTGTTTACTTTCACCCCTTCCAAGCACAACTAATTTATATTCCTAAGGGAGGAAAGAAGAACACGTGCTTTGTGAATAACCCTGTTTGTATTTTGCTTTGGATAGCTCAGAGTAGGGTGTTAGGACCTCTGTCAGGTTAGTATTGCTCTCTGTGTCCTGAGAGGAAGGGATGGGCAATCTCTCTAACCCGGACCCAGACAGAAACAAAAAACATATTTAGTATTTTTAACTTTAGGCATTGCCTGTGTCTTCCTGTTTCGGTCATACCCGCTCACTCACTCTTGTATGGGCGTCACAGGAACAGAACGTGAGGGGACATTTTTCCAATGGGGTCATAGACAAGAGTGAAGAGAAATCTGGTTGTCCTTGCTCAGGTTTTGTGCTGCCCTCCCTCACCATGTATGGCTGTGTGGAACACAATACAAGTATGTACTATTGGTAGATTTTGGAAAATTTCTGAAAGCAGTAATTGGCACTTCCAACATTCGTAAGTGCTTGCTATTGTTTCTTTGTTAACACCTATATTGCCTGATCTACTTGAATGTATTGGGCCATATGCCCACCCTTAATGAAACTTTCTTGCAAGGCTGACACTGCTACAGGTACGAAGTGCATTTAGTGGTCTCCAGAATGTTCCTGCCATGGATGAATCTTAGGCCGTTCTAACAGGCAAGGTTTTAGAACTTCCTAACTTTGCCAGAACTTTTCCACCCTTTCCTACCTCCTGCATATCCCTACTGACCAGTGATGCTATCCATTGTAGATATCAGCCAATAGGAATGGTTGGAGCCACCTAGAAGGGTTGGAGCTTAGCCTGTTAGAATGGCTCCTGGCGGGGATGTTTGGGAAGCTGATGCAGGTATGTGCAGGTATCTCTAGGTGCTTGTATAACATACCTGCAGCAGTAGGGAATGCGGGACAATGTGGGGAGATAATGAGAAGCTTAGTCATTGTTGGAATGAAAACCTGGAAGGCAAATGGATTGCTGGGATACTTGGGAAATGTTGAGGTATGAGAAATAAATGAGAATGCGGAGTAATATTGAGAAGTTTGGGGAATGTTGAGAGATGCAAGCAGTGCTGAAGCATAATGAAATTGTTTGATAGCACAGGCAATGATGGAAGGTTGAACTAAATACAAAAAGTATGGGGAAAGTTGGGAGTATGGGCAATGCTTAAAAGTATTAAAAAGTATAGAAAATATTGGTATGTATGGGGAATATTGAGGTAGAATGAAAAATGACTAACAATATTAGGGATTATGGGAAATGTGCGATAGTATGGAGAATAGAAAAAATATTGGGTAGTAAGGGGAATGTTGTGGCCATGGAAAGGCTTAGAAAATATTGGGGAATATGGGGAATGGTAGAAAGGGTGGAAAAAGTATGGAAAATATTGGGGAGTATGGGGAAAGTTGGGGATATGGATAGAATATATTTGGGAGTACAGGAAATGTTGGGGCCATGAAAATCTATAGAAAATATTAGGTAGTATGGGAAATGCTGGGAGGCATGGGACAGTTTGGAAAAGATAGGAGAGTGCAGGAATAGTTGGGAGGGATTAAAAGTGCTGAGGACTATGCTGGGAGATGTTAGTAATGCTGAATGTGTGAGTAATGTATTGATTGTAGGTGTATCGAGATATGGCAACATTGATAGTACATTGTAAACATTGAGTACATCATGGAGTGTATCATTTTGTAGCATAATGACAGCAGTTGGAATTGTAGTGTTATATTTTTCATACAGATGAAATCTTGGTAAGAGCAGAGGTTGTAGGGCTGGAATGGAGAAGATGGATCCATGGCTTTTGGCCCGGCTCCTGAAAAGTACACAGCTCTGGAGCCAGTAGCAAACAGAGGTGCTTCAGTCTAAACAGAGCTGTGTGATGTAGCTATTGGCACCATCCATGAATGCTGAACAGACGGCCTGAGAAGCTCACAGCAGGTATGTACATTTTTTTTGTATACTGCAAGCTACTTGGATGATTTCTGACCCAAAAGTAGCTATTGATGGTTCCAGTAAAGACCATAAAACTTCTGGCATCTGCTCACATTACTTTTTCACGGCCAAAACACAACAGCTTCCTAAACAGAGCTGAACTATACTAATTAGCCCCATGTTTCTTTTCAGAAGAGTGATTTTAAATCATTATTAATCATCATTTGCATATCTTTTATTATTAATGAATTAGTCTGATAAGGAAAGTCTTCTATTATTTTCATGTGGAAAAGCAAATGATCAAAAAGGATTTACTTTCGAAACTTTCCGGCATTTCATGCCCCATACACAGACCATTTATAGTCTATACCTGAATCAGTCATATTTCTTGGGAAACCTGACTAACGGATGTCCAGCATAAGTCTTCTATTAATTAAATTTCTCTTCTTATTTGGCTTCCATGTTTGCAGAACATTCACAGAACTGTAGGAAGAAATTAGTTAAAATGCACAATTTAGAAAAATTATCAAGAGACAGCTAGCATCAATTTGAAGAGGCAGCTTAGCTGGAAGCTGCAACAACATCTTGCTAAATATGGAACTCCAGACAAATATAGAAAACACAGAATAATAAAGTTATGTATCTATTAAACATCATTACATCTATTTGAAATGCACCTGGTGTTAGGACCTACATTTGTCTGGATATGAGCTTCCTACAATCTCCTGCAGAGCAGCACTAAGGACTTGTTTCCACCATCACCGGACCATACATTTTTTTAATCGCACCAGAAATGCATCCCCATGTTTTCCTATGGTATTTAGGGCTGCAGTTCCCACCAGTGCAGTCAGTTCCAGTGCGTTCAAAAACGCGTACGAATGCACCAGAACGTGCTGGAACACAATAATCGCAAGGTGTATGTGCAGCTTTAAACTGGGAAAAGAGGATTAGCACTCGGACCCATTTAGGCTATGGGTCTTCATGCAAATGTGCTGACAGGTCTTCATGCAAATGTGCTGCGCATGTTCCTACAGTGCACAAAACCGTTTGTCTTCTTTGCAGACACACTGCGGTGCCCTTCAATCTAGATGGCACCCCTAACATGTCTGCGAAAAGTACTATGCGTTTTGATGTGATGCCTTTGTATGTATGTATAGGTGCATGCACTTCTTTGGTGCAGTTGTTGTGTGTTGGGCAGCTCAATAAAAAGAACGTACTGTACAAATGCGCTGCACTTTAACAAGTGTACTATATGCATGCCTGTGTGCACATCGTCACGTGTGCACAGGTGAGAAACAGGGCTAATTCTGCTGACAGGGGGAAAAGCAGAGAGATGACTTCATCCCTTTGCTGCTTCCTTTTCCAGTCATGCAAGCCAGGGTATCTGTTAACTCATGACCGTGACCAAGCTAGGCTTCTGCTTCTACTTGTGTTGTCTGGAATACAAGAAAGGCTAAACAGAATTACAGATCCTATGGGGAGGGTGTGTAAAACATTTTACATATGTGTTTCAACTATGTATGTATCTGCTTGCATTCAGCTTTACATAAATATATATTCTATTCAACCATCATACTTTGTATTAGCAGAGCCAGTCTCACAAAGAAGATGTTGATCCAAAAACAGTAGTACACTTTGTGTGCCTAGTGGGATTCATGCAGACAGTGTGCCTACATGACAATTCTCCCTGGATGAAGATTACATGAGCTGAGCCAGTCCTGGACACTGTACCTCTGTGAGGTCTAAGAATTTGTGTTCTGTTCAGAGGTGAAACACTGTAATTGCTATAATTGCAGGCCAGTCATCCCTGCTCACAGCCTCCTAGTCACTGAAACTGTCATTTCTCTTCAGCCACCTGTGCTCAGGAGGCGTCTGTCTCAGCCCATCCATGTCTCAGAATACAACTCCCCACAGCCTGCATTAAGTGATGCCATGTGTGAACGGTTGGACTGTAGTGTAATGTGCAAGTAATCAAACAGGCAAAATTAAAGCCGCTGTCTTGAAACTTCAATAGATCAAGCAAGTTGGCCTCTCATTCACCTTCCTATCTTCAAAGACCCTCAGATGAAGCGGAAAGATGTGTACATATTTTAGTAGGATGTGTGCCATGTATCAGGAGATATCATTTGTCAAGTAGATATGGGCCGCCACAAGAATCACAGTTTATAAAATCTACACCAGAACTACTCATTTATTTCCATGTGTACAAAAATTGCCCCAGCAATGTAATGATCAAATAGGAAATCTACGCATATGCCTACAGCAGCCAGGGCTGGATTTACTCTCTCTGCTGCCCCGTGGCCAGGTTCCTCAATGCGCCCCCCTACACGCCAACCCCCCCCAGGGCTAAATGTAGTTAACTACCCGCCCGGCACACGGAACTGCATTCCCTGGGCATCAGGAGATTTGAATTCCACACCTCTGCTGCCCCTCTACTCCCAGATGCCCCGAGGCCTTGGTTGGCCTTGTGGGAAATCCAGCCCTGACAGCAGCACCATTCAGGGGGATGCTTAACATTGTGTTTCCATGTGTACAAAAATGGCCCCAACAATGTAATCATTCAAAAGGAGATCTAGGCATATGCTTACAGCAGCACTATTCATTGGGATGCTTAAAACTGACTGTATGATACAATTATTAACAATTGACTCATTAAATGTACCACGTGACTGTGTCATCTACTACTAGCACCACTATATTAAATGGCATCCAGGTTCAGGCTGCCACAGGCTAGTCACTGGCCAAAGCAATAACTAAAACAAGTTGTCACTTATAACTTCATGGATAGACTCTGAATTACAAATTGGGCATGTATTCATATCTAAAGAGACGCTGTTACCTTGACCCTTCAGTGAAAAGTGACAACGTCTTTGCAAAGGGCATCACTCAGGGGCGGAACTACCGGCGGTGCAGCCGGTGCGGGGGCCCACTGAGGTCAGGTCCCCAATGTCTTCCAGTCTGTAGGGAGGGACACTAGCAGGGGGACTGAGCCGGTGCCCTTTGAAAACAGCCGCTGCAGCGGCGATCACTCTTCTCATTGAGAAGAGAGAGCTGAGAAGAGTGATCGCCGCTGTCGATCAGTGAAGCCGGCATACAGTAGTGACAGCTGTACACATTCTTCTCCTCCTCAGCCGCTGCAGCCACAGAGCGGCCAAGGGGAGAAGAATCTGTACAGCTGTCACTACCAGGGGCGTAGACAGGGGGAGGGGGATAGGGGGGGTTCAACCCCCCCAGAGTGTCCTAGCTTTGGCATAGAGAGGGGGGGGGCAGAGGGGGGCTTTAAATCATTCAGAGACGGGCATGGAACAAGCCTATCGAAAGGGATGCCGGGCATGTCCTGTTTGCTAAAACATCGGTGACGATGTCACTGACAAATAATGTTTTTCAGTGAAGCTGATGTTTTATCAAACAGGACATCCCCGGCATCCCTTCAGTCATGCCTTTGCTTTACCTGGCCCTGGATGCTCTGTACATGCCTCAGTGCGGGCTCTGCCTTTCCAGTGACCAGGAGCGGAAGGGCTGCAGGAGAAAGAGCGGGCAATCAGGTAGCAGGGGCTGGGGAGCAGGGCTACCATCAGGGGGGGACGGCCAATACTCATGTGAGGGTCCTAGGGGGCCTGGGACCCTTACATGGGTATCGGCAGTACAGGCGACACATGAGGTGGAGGCAGCTGGGCCGGGCCCCCGCAGTGCCGGGCTGCATCAGAGGAGGCCGGGCCCCAGCAGCGGCTGCTCCAGGATAGTGGCAAGAGATGGCGGCGGGGCCCAGCAGTGAGAAGAGAGCGGGTGGGAGGAGAAATCACATCAGCCTGCAGGCACACTCTGGGGCAGCGCTGGGGCCTCGGCCAGGAGGAACGAGCAGCAGACACTGGATTTCAGAGCCCACCACCTCTCCCTGCTGCATGTGTTCCCACCATGAGGACAGTCAAACGAGGTATGTGCCTTAAGTCACATTGTTTGTAACCCTCTGTAACTGATGGAATTGTTCTGCATTTCTGTATAAAGTATTGCTGGAAGTTGTAGTCCTCTATAGCTGGTGCCATTCTGCATTGCAGCAGTGCAGAATGGCATCAGCTATAGAGGACTACAACTCCCAGCAATACTTTATACAGAAATGCAGAATGGTAATGGCTATAGAGGACTACAACGTCCAGCAGAACTTTATACGGCAATGCAGAATTGCAAACGCTGTATAAAATATTGATGGGAGTTGCAGTCCTCTATAGCCAAAGCCATTCTCCATTGCCGTATAAAGTATTGCTGGGAGTTGTAGTCCTCTATAGCAGTGGTCCACAACCTTTTTGGAATCAGGACCGGTTTAGCAGAAAAATGTTTTCCACAAAGCTAGAGGGTGGGGGTGAGGGGAGGGTAGTTTGGGGATGTCAACATATTGCAGAATCAGTGGGAGTCCTGAGCTTGTTTTTCTGAATCACTGACCTCCATGTACTCACCTTACCTCTGTGTTCCTCCACAGTCTGCACTGAAACTGGCCATATTGGTGACCTAGGAAAGTAGTGACTTCACTTAATTGAGCCTAGCGAGTGGCCTCGAGGTCTTGGTATTGTCACCCTTTACCCAATCCCCCGAGTACCAGGTATTTTCACCGGATTCAGAGGAACAAGGAGCTGCAGGGGTGTGCAGGTAAGGTAAGTATAAGGGAGTCAGGGGATGCCCTTTTGCTTCTGCCTGCATGAGCAAGGTGACAGTGCCTCTTTAAAGTGGAACTTTGGCCATCCAAAAAATGCAGTGTGACACAGTAGGTTCATATTTTGACTTTTGCCTTGAAAGTCAAGGGCTGTCCTTCCCCCTCCCGCTGCACCCTATTGGTTCTGCAGCTTGGTGGGCTGCCTCACTGTCCAAGAGGGATTTGTTAGAGACAGCAAAGCAGCCAACAAGTCCAGGTTTGCATATAAGAGGGGGCAGGATTTTGTGGCTCCCAGGGCACTCTTGGAGATGATGAACTATGTGTAATGTTTGAATGTCATTGCAGCTTCTGATTTATGATTATTCAGAATGTGAACAATGAGGAGGTGTGATCAGTAAGTGCTGACAGCTGAGTCTATCTTGCAGCGCCAACCCTCCTTATTGCCACCAGCAATAGAGTAATCTTTTATATATATATGATATTCAGTGCAGTACGTAGTGTTGTTTTACAGCGTGTTGGAACTTGCTGTGAAAAGACGCAACATGCCAAAATGCAGCAGTTCGGTGTGAACTGAATCCATGGGACATAAGGCAAATTGCCTTGTTTTTGCATTGGGACCGCTTTGGGCAACTTTGCCCAACACAGCCCAATGCTACGACAGAAAAGCAGATGACTGATCACCTCATCTCACTGTCGCTTTGCTCTCTCCTCTATTAGCATGTTCATTGTTAGCATGTGATCACTGCAATGCAACTGTCTGTGCAGCTTCACCTTCTTCCAGTGTGAGCTCTGCTGCACAGGAACTACAAGAGGCTGATAACAAGTGAATGCAGGTACTTACGCTGCTTGCATCTAAAAAAACACATTTATTGATCTTGTATTAGATAAAAAGTTTTTAACTGCACATAGTGCTTAGGAGAGCTTCTCTTCAAAGGAGAACTATGAGGTGAGTGCTTTTCCTCTGCCCCCTGGGTCCCTCTGGACTGTTTGTTCTGCTGCTGTGTACATGATGATGTCACAGCTGTAACCGCTGGCCGGAGCGCCAATGAGAAGAGGCTTTTGGAGGACTGGTTTCCGCGGAAGGAGGAGTTTGTAGGATCGAGGGATAAGATAAGTGAAAAGTTCTATTTCCGGGTACCCTGGGTAAAAAGGAGCATTTAACCCTTGCCACTACAAGGGTCACTTGTACTAATACTCCGTGTATCACTACAAGGTGGCCACTACGTTGGGGCTGCACTGGCTGCTTGTTCCATCGCAGCCCTAACGAGCAAACATAACAATCTGTTTTAAATTAACACAGTTCACAAAACCGCGCTGAAAACATTACGGCATGCTGCACTTTGTATTCAGTGCAGTGTGGTGTGATGCAGCACAACCGCATTGCACCATGCCGAGCCTAGAGAACTTCATGAAACATCACTCATGACATTTCAATAATGTTCTTATTAAAAAAAAAAAAAAAAAAACAGGGCGATGCGCCAGAATCGGCACACCA
>NW_017306389.1:1246539-1282852 GCF_000935625.1 Nanorana parkeri
ATGAAATTTCAAACATTGTTTTGTTAAAAAAAAAAAAAAAGAACAGTGCGATGCGCCAGAATCGGCACACTACCTGCCATCGCACACCAGCAGCCGCGAGTTTAGTGCGAACGTGACCTTACAGTGGATACAGCTTCACGTTATTTACTAAGCGGGCTATTCACAGAGGAGCCAAAGGATCCAGCTGTAACTTCAGCTGATCCTTCGCTTCTCTTTGGCCGCTGGAGCCCTTTGGTTAGTCGAACCGAAGGGCTGCTGTACGGTCTATTCACTATAGCCCGTACAGCAGCCAAAGGCGGCCAAGCGGCTCACCCGAGCCGAAGGCATATGCTTCGGCTCGACTGAGCCGAAGTGACAGCCGAAGCGGGGCGAACGGCCTGCCAAAGAACAGCCATAAGCCCTGCAATTATTATTATTTTTGAAATCTTTATTTATTTTTTAATTTTACAATTTATTTACATTTAAAAAATATTTTTTTTTACTATTTTCACTGATTTGCTATTCTGCTCAGTACCTCAGAGGTACCGAGCAGAATAGCCGAGCCGAATGCCGCTTGGCGGCATCCGGCGGTCCACCCAGTGCCTTTTGGCCCCTATGGGAATAGGGGAGAACAGCAGCGAGTGAGCTTCGGCTCAGCCGATTCAGATGTTGGATCGGCTGAGGCGAAGTCCATCTGCACTTCGGCTCAGCCGATGTACAGCTGATTTCAGCCGTACAAGCCAGAATTGAATAGCCGAACGTAGTTCGGCTCACTTCACTTCGGCTGGGTTATTCACTCGGGTGCCTTCGGCAGCTTTGTGAATAACCCCCTAAGCTATGTTAGGCAACCGCGACAGTCCAGCTGTGGTAGAAACTACAAATCCCTTCATGCCTCTGGGAATCATGCCTGTGGCTGTCAGAGTCTTGCAATGCCTGATGAGGTTTTAGTTGGTTGGGGGCTTGCGGTGCTGCGATTTGCTGTTACATATACTGTTACACTGGATTTGCTGTGAATTTCAATAAAGTCTGAAGTATTGGAAATCTCTGGATAGTGCGGTCTGTTCGTATACTATTAAATGCCTCATGGGACTTGTAGTTTCACAACAGCCCCAGGGTTGCCTACCCCTGCTGTAGAGAGACAAGGACTGAGTCTCAGCGATCTTTACATATCAGATCTGTAGAATCCCCTTTACAAAAACCCGAGCTGCATTTTAGCTGAAACTGTATACGTAATATTTAAAAGAAATGAAACCGCTGCTCCCTTGCTGACACAACTTAGTGACACATTGTGGGCTACGCCGACAAATGAACAGAAACTACTACCCTGCTGACTACTGCACCCTGTGTGAGAGCTGAATTATTTTAGGAGGATGGCCCTTATATTCCCTGCAGTTGCTGTCACGGTGTGGCGCCCCTCCTTCCTCTGAGACGTTGCCAGTGGCACAGTCACCGTTCCCATCACCTCTCACAATGTCGTCACATAAAAGGGGTGTTTTTCTGCGTAAAACAAACTGAGGAAGTCAGAGAACTGCTACTCCCTGTCGTGTCTCCGGGAACTGGGAGGAACGCTGACTGCATGCTGAGGTAATAGGCTAAAACAGAAAGTGCGGCTGGAGGCCGTCCCAGACCGAGCGTGAGCTCAGCGCGACAGTAAATGACAAGCTCTCCGTTTCCGAGGAAGGCACGGCACCCAGTAAAGGGGAATCCCACAGCTGTCTGCTAACACACGACACATGAAAACTTCTAAATGAAGCAAGAAAGTACCCAGGATGTACTTTCCGTTCCCATGACAGGACAGAAATACGAAAGAGGGTTAAAAACAAAAATATATTTATAAAACAAGCTCAAAACATTCTGAAAATGGTAGTCGCCTGGCTGTCATGCTGCCCCCCTGGCTTCAGTTCTACAGGGTCATTTCATTTTGTTTTGTTTTGTTTTAACTATAGCAACATGGTCACTTTTTAAAAAAATGCACACGTAGCCTGGCAACCTAAAATATATTGGGGGGAATTTATCAAAACTGAAGCAGACAGTATCTGGAGCAGTTGCCTGTAGTAACCAATCAACTTCTTTCTTCAGTTTGTTCAGTTAAGCTTTAAAAATGAACGGGAGAAGCTGATTGGTTACTACGGGCAACTGATCCAGATTCTGCTTGCTCCAGTTTTGATTGATACATTCTTCTCAAATGGCTTTTTTGAATATTACAGCAGTTGGCAACTCTGGCCCTCCAGCAGTGCTTTAACTACAAATCCCAACATGCCTCTGGGAGTCATGCCTGTAATTGTCAGTTTTGTAAAGCCTCATGGGACTTGTGGTTCCACAACAGCTGAAGGGTTGCAAATAGTTCTTCATCATTCATGGATATAGTGGAAATAGTTCCAGGGGCATACTAGAAGTAAAAATACTTAAAGTGAAATTAAAGTCACAATCCCCTCCCCCCCCCCCCATCGCGTTTTAGGGATTACCCCCCCCCCCCCCCCATGCTGCTTTAAGGACTTACCTTAAATGATGCCTCATGATCCGATCATCTTCTTCCTTCCACTTGTTTTCAACAATCCCTCCTATGCTGGTGCCGGTCTCTGATCCAGCGCAGACTGCTCATGTCCCACGGTGTCTGTCTGACATGTACGCTCAGTGCTGCGTGCGTTGACTCTCACTGAGTCTTTCCTCTTCTCCCCGCCGGGGATCTCCACTGCACATTCACCCGCCCCATCATCTGCACGGCCATTCGAGCAGCTACAGATCTACAGCCGGGAGCGAGCGGCGGAGACAGAGGTAAGTTTTTACCTGTTTGGTAACTTTTTAAAATGTTTTTGCATATGCTTGCTACTGCTTGCTAGCAATACACAGGGATCCCAACCTGAAATAAGTCATTTCAGGGAGGTGCTCTTCTCATATCAGGGAGGTGCCCCTGTCAACCCCCCCTATCCCCTCTCCGCGCGGGTGGCGCAACAACAAGGAATAGAGCACCCCCCCTGAAATGATGGCAGATAGCAAAGAATAAATGCTTCCTTTGCAATCTGCTGTTGTTTTTAGTGTTCTGATAGCTGCTGCCGTCAAAATAAAAAAATGGCATAGGAATGCATAGCTAGATTGCTATTGGCTATTTCACTTTGCAATAGCCAATCGCAGAGTAGATATTGCACCCGCTCACTGCTGCTTTCAATCAGCAGAGGTGGACTTGATGGAGAACTTCAGGTCCACCTCTGCTGATTGAAAGCAGCAGTGAGCGGGTGCAATATCTACTCTGCGATTGGCTATTGCAAAGTGAAATAGCCAATAGCTATCTAGCTATGCATTCCTATGCCATTTTTTTTTCTTCTGACTGACGGCGGCCCCAATGTCAGAAAAAACCCCAAAACAGACAGCAGGGAAAGGTTTACTCTGCTAGATCGAGCAGAGTAAACCTTTCCGGTAGGGATGTCCCGATTCCACTTTGGCCGCGCTGGACGTCGGCGTCACTGAGCGGCGAAGCGACGCGTCACTGCTGTGGGCGGAGCTCCAGGTGGAATCCTCTGGGCAGTCTCCAGCCACCTACATTAGGACCCCAGCTGGAGCTCCACCCACAGCAGTGACGCGACGCTCCTCCGCACAGCCACCACAGAAGGTAAAGTTTAAAAAAAAAACATAGCGCAAGCTTCGGCGCTTTGTACCGGGGCATTTTGACAAGTACAAGTACTTGTCAAAATGCCCTGTATCGGGCCAGATTCCGATGCTAGCATCGGTATCGGGACATCCCTACTTTCCGGGAGAAAATGTTTCTCTCCCGGGAGCTGCTATCTTATGGCTGGAGACTCCTGGAACATCCGGGAGAGTTGAGATGTCTGAATACATAAAGTATATGTTAAAAAAGAATGTGACTTTCATACTACTGGAGGCTTCTCGATCACTGTTATTGGCTCTCACAGCAATCACATGATCAGAAACATGCCAGGGAAAACTGGAAGACTGTGCACAAAAACATGCCACATATATGCAGTGCCATGGAGGAAAGCAGGAAGGACGGAAGGTGTTCAACTCCAGCGAAAACATTTTGTTTACTTTTGGACTGAGCCAGGAAAAGTTTGAATATCTTTTTAAGTTTTTATTGCTGTGTTTGTCCCTCTGAGGGTGATTTCCCCACTGCTTCTTGTCAGGGAATCAGAACAGGAAGTAAAAGAATATTTCTCCATTGACTTCCTGTACCAGTGACAATGTCACCATTTCTTATGGACAGGGGTTACAGGAACAGGAATTTTAACGCTTTTAAACTTTCCCCCAAAAAAAGAACATTGGCTGGAGTTAGGCTTTGAGCAGAGATATATTGATCACCTGACCACAAACATAAGGTGACATTCAGGTGCCTGGACAGGTTAGAAAACTGTGTAGCTATTTTCCCTGCTAGGCCATATGAAACATTTCATCCGTGCCTTCCCCAACCTCTTCTATCACCTATAGTTGGCCAAATATTCATAAATCTAACGTATTCCTCCATACACGCAGGTGTGCGCAATTCCGGCCCTCGGGCTGTGGTGAAACTACAAATCTCATCATGCGTCTGTCTCTGGGAGTCATGTCTGTGGCTTTGAGAGTTTTGCAATGCCTCATGGGATTTGCAGTTCCACAACAGCTGGAGGGCCAGAATTGCTCACCCCTGCACTAAACAGCGTGGATGCACAAATCTCCCCTGCTGGCTATTGTATTCAACACGCAGCCAATGTTTGGCAAAAAGATATGGCGAGTTTCTTGGAACATGCTTGTACGCCTGTATACATTGATGCCAGTGGTAAAGCTGGCCATACACAATACACATTTCACTCGTTTAGCCCCATGGGATGGAGGAATCCCTGTATTCGGCAGCCGCTGCTCCAGCTGCCCGGCGGCTAATGAGCACCCGACCAGAGCCTGCATCTGAATGTCTGAATGGACCCAGGCGCTGTTCAGCCGAGAATTTTGTTGAGCTGGGGTGGGGGGTTGCTGGTTTGTGCTGACAGGGCAACACACAGCTCAAGCAGGAATCGGCTGAAATTGGAGCCATGTAGAAAACCTCTCCAATGCCTACAAATGGCTGAAAGCATAAGCCTGGACGTTTGGTTTAGTTACACAACTACTACTAATACAATCAGGAGGATTGGCGGAAGAAGGCCGGAATTATCACTTTGCAAAGTAAACGTTTACTTACCCTAATCAATGAGTAAAATTGCGTTTCCTTCAATTATCTAAACACGCAGACATAATTCCTGTGTTCTAATTCCCCTCGCACAAGATTGGCTTTGTGAAGTAAACAAAGCTTTATCATAGGGCTCATTCCTACATACGTAAATACAGGCGTATGGGCCTACAATACGCCCGGGAGCCCCAGCTGTTCCATATTTGTGTCCATATGGTTGTATAGACACAGTATGCTGTGAGCAGGTGTGCACGGCCTTTATATGCGCACGTGTATGGGTGCTCCTGAAGGTGGAAATGTCATGTTCGGGAACTTATGGCTATACAGGTGCATGTGCAATCACTGGTACTCGTGTTTTGTACTTGTGTTGTGTACTTGTGTACACCCAATTACAGTGTGTTGTGTCCATACAATCCTATGAAAATATAGTATGTCACCAGTACACCAAAGTAATGTATCCAAAAATCATCTTCGTGTACTGTATGTACAGGTGAAACTCAAATAATTCGAATATCGTGCAAAAGTAATTGCAGTAAGTGCTGCAAAAGGGGCCCAAACCAAGTACTGAGTACATATGCATGCTTGTACTTTTCAGAGGTCCGATATTGTTCTATGTACAATCCTTGTTTTATTGATTGCATGTAATAATCTACTTTTTTGAGGTTGTGGATTTGGGGTTCTTGGGGTTTTCATGAGCTGTAAGCCATAATCATCACAATTATGACAAATCACGGCTTGAATTACCTTGCTTTGCATGTAATGAGTCTATCTCATATATTAGTTTCACCTTTTAAGTTGCATTAGTGAAATAAATGAACTTTGCACGATATTCTAATTATTCGAGTTTCACCTGTACATCATGTCATAAGAAAGGCAACGTGTCGGGGCCACTCACGGTTCCTTCATAAGACTCTAAGTGGCCCTGAAACGTTGCCTTTCTTATGATGTACATATGTCAATAAAGACAGTTTTTGGATACATTTCTTCAGCGTTCTAATGACATAGTGAGGGGAATTTATCAAAACTGGAGCAGACAGAATCTGGAGCAGTTGCCCATAGTAACCAATCAGCTTCTCTCTTTCATTTTCAAAGCTTAAAAGAAAACTAGAGGGTAACCTTTTTTTGGCCATAGTTCTCTTTAGAGTCACAGGAGGACATATACTAATGTCCTCCTGTGACCCAAAACTCAGCATATAGCTGGCTATTGCCCACTATTTGCTGACAGCGCAGAGTCGTGCTGCGGCCGGAAAAGATCCTGACAATATTGTCGGGGTCCACCCCGCTGCCTGATTGACAGCTGTGCCCGCCCCTTCCCCTGTCCATCCCTCCAGTTAGTGCTGGAGAAACGGAGAGGGGAGAATCCCTGCAGGAGCGGTGACTGACAGTGGCCGCTTTCTGCCGGGAGATTGGGAACTGAGCGATCAACAGTATGTGATCACTCATTTCTCGATCAATAAAGCCGATGTGTGACAACTTCAGTGTCACGCGTTGGCTCTAATGATGGGGATGAGTGTTTTTCTCTCTCCCCATACTTTTCATTTAACTGAACAAGCTAAAGAGAGAAGCTAATTGGTCGCCATTGGCAACTGATCCAGATCCCGTCTCCTCCAGTTTTGATAAATTCGCCATGACTGTTTTTCCTGGATTCAAGCAGTTCCAGCCGCAGTCACTTCAGCACCCATCTTCAAGGAGCATGCTAGAATATACTGTACTGTCCTATGGACACAAATATGCAATGGCCGTGAACATTCTCTACTGCTTTAGTGAAGTACATCATGTCCACTACGTTCCATTCTACGTTTCATATTTGTGACATTTGTTAACAACCCTGAATATATGAACCACATAATAATCTGCGTGATAACATAAAGAGATAAAAAAAACAATTGTTTGTAGTTTGTTCAAATTGCAGAAGAGGCTGAAACAGCTTACAAAGTCATTTCAGAGAGGACAGCCCATCCAGTGAGTCACAAGTCAGAGTCTAGGTGCTTCCCGTGCTGCAAGTAATAGATAAAGTGAGAAGTGTGCAGAAAAGGGAAGCTGTTCTGCTAATCATCGTTGTATTTCTCTTTCTTCAAGGGCTTGTTAATACTAGCACTGCATGGAGTTAAGTTTCCAGCAGCTGGAACACTACCTGCTTGTTTTAGGTACATGCAAACCCACCAAAATCTCATCTAAGCTTTAACAAGTCAATGTTATTTCAAAGTCATTTTTTATTTGAAGCTTTCATTAAAATAGTACTTTGTAACCCCGCCTTGAAGGTCCTTGTTCAGGTATTTCTTGGAATAGGAAAGCTACAGAAAGTGACAACACTGCCTCTGTTTCCCAACTGTGCTCCTGCGTTGTCACGTGGACTTCAACTTGCTATTAAAACAGGCCTGGTTGTCACCATCAGGAAACCCTCTTTAAGAAATTCTGCATCCATCACTGGAGTGCATGCATGTAGGCAGGAAATGGTGCAAAGAGCCTGCAAGAGAACAGTTGCGCTGAGATGCAATAAAGCATAAAAAACCAATAAATCAAGTTTGTTTTTTCTATATAAAAGAAAAGGAAGTTGACTATTCTACATGTTGCTTTAGCAAATTAAGGCATCATTAACATGGACATGCGCAGCCATATGGCAACCTGCGACCAGAAGGGAGAACCGCATACAGCTACCTATTGAAATCAATGACAGGACACGGCTGCACATGGCTGGCCCGCACTTGCACGCAGACTGTCTGCATCCAAGGGAGCCCATCCGTACCTGCATGGATGTGCAAGTTCAGGTCGGCATATTCAGGTGAGTCTAACAGACGGCTGCCTGCAGCTACTTGCACCAGCTTTTCCACCCCGATGCAGGTTCCCGCACGGACGTTCACACTGTACAGCTGTGCACGTTCGTGTGAATGAGCCCTAAATGTCATTTAATTATTATCCACATCTTCTTTATTACCCTCCGAGTGTTGTAGACAACAATGTGAGTGTATGTAACATGAGTACAAGGCTCGCCTAGTTAACATTAAAGAGTGAACTGAGCCAGGAGAGTAAACAGAAGGTTCTAGCCCCAGCCACCTGCAATGGCAATTACAAGGGAATCTTTCTCTTTATGACGGCTTTTTCCTTAACCAGTTACAGATGTCAGGGTACCTCATATGTTCTATTGCGCTGCCCCACCAGTCACAGGCCCACTGTTGTAAATGCCAGACCTGCTGTCATTTTTGACAGCTGATGTCCCAATCTGTGTAGCTGCAGTGCTTTCAGCACTTAAAATGTAAGTACACCCTATCAATGAATTCATCTTATTTTCTTCCCTTTTGTCTGTCACAGACATCTCGACTCTCCCGAATGTTCCAGGAGTCTCCCGCTATAAGGCTACCGGACACTTTTTTTGACATCGGGGGCCGCCGGCTGCCGTCAGTAAGAAAAAAAAAACCAGCATAGGAATGAATGGCTAGATTGCTATTGGCTATTTCAATTTGCAGTAGCCAATAGCAGGCTAGCTATTGCACCTGCCCACTGCTGCTGTCAGTAAGCAGAGGTGGACCTGAAGTTCTCCACCCGGTCCTCCTCTGCTTACTGACAGCAGCAGAGGGTGGGTGTGATAGCCAGCTTGCTATTGGCTATTGCAAATTGAAAAAGCCAATAGCAATCTAGCCATTCATTCCTATCCTGTTTTTTTTTTCTTTTATTCTGATGGCAGCAGCTGTCAGAATGTTGAGAAAACAGCAGATGGCATAGGGAAGCAATAGCTTCTTTGCTATCTGCCTTCATTTCAGGGAGGTGCTCTCTTCCTTGTTGTTATACCCCCCAGATTCTTGGTCCCGTAGACTTCAATGGAAATGCTCAAAAATGCACGTTTGCTGCGTTGTTGCACATTTTTACGCGTGTTTGCCCATTCACATCAATGTGTCACAATCTGCTCACAAAAACGATTTGAAAAAAACATGTGACACAAAGCACGCTGAAAACCTGCATATTTGATCTCGCTCAGGTGTGAATGAGGGCTCTCACTGTATGGTCCCAGGTCATGGGCCCTAAAATGCTACATTGTCCTCAGTCATACCTCTCAGGTCAACCTAATTACAATGTAACCTTTTTTTCACAGAACTCAACAGCAGCTAACCCAAAGTAAAAAATAAAATGTTTAATCTTTCCTGTTTACACCGTGGACCTGTTGTTATCCTCTAAATAGTGTAAATGAGATGCTTCCTCTCCCTTCTGTTTAGCTATCTTCTCTGAAATAATGTTAATATGTTTGTGCAAAAATGAAAAAGAAAAGGGGCTTCACTTGTAAGTATCTTTGCCACGCTTTGAACCAGGAACATGATTTTAATGTCCAGGTGATTGGTGCAGATCGCAAAATAAAATTAGTGCTTTTCATCAATTGTTTTAAAACTGGCCATACACCTAGAGATTATCTGCAGATTTTCTATGGTCAG
Source organism: Nanorana parkeri (assembly GCF_000935625.1). Classification (NCBI taxonomy): domain Eukaryota; kingdom Metazoa; phylum Chordata; class Amphibia; order Anura; family Dicroglossidae; genus Nanorana; species Nanorana parkeri. The sequence goes on from NW_017306389.1 coordinate 1,256,089, forward strand.
ATGCAAAAAGTGCAACAGATTCCTCCATCTACGCTAAACTGTGTGGATGGAAGAATCTCCCACTGGGCCAAACTTCAATATTTTGCATATCGGCCCCACTGGCTCTCAAAATACCTGAACAATGCTGGCATCCAATCAGATTGTTCAGGTATTTTGAGAGCCAGTGGGGCCGACTAGTTAAGGTGCCCATACACCTGCCGATTATTGTACGATAATCGCGGGAAATCCCGCGATTGTACGATAATCGGCAGGTGTATGGAAGGCGTGCGACCGTTTCCACTGTACGGTCACCCATCTTATGTCTTACGAGCAGGCTCGAAAACCCACAGAGAATCGTACGATTGTCGGTGGTAGAGTAATGCCAGAAACAGTACATGTAGGAAGACCGTTAGGGAGTGGGTGAAAAGGGATGGCGGCAGTGTAGGGGAACTTGTGCCAGGAAAAGGGCAAAGGACCTCAGAGGTGGTATATCTGAAGGAAGACGTAGCGATAGTGTGGAAGATGCATGGGGAACTGGATGGGGGGCCAGGAACAGATAGGATAACTGATAGGGAGGGGGCATGGAAACTAAATGGAGGAGGCATCAGGAACTTGGAGAGATGCCAAAAAGAAAGTAAGGGGAAGGGGGGGAGGGAATCTAGAATTGAGGGCAGCTGAGGTCTCATCAAGGAGTCTATAAAAGTGACAGCAAGCCAGTGAAAGATTCAACTCACCAGTGTGTATGCATCATATACAGTCATGGCTAAAAATATTGGCACCCCTGCATTTCTGTCAGATAGTGCACCAAAATTGCAAAATTGTAATTGCAAAATTGTTGCAATTACAAATGTTTGGGCATTCTCATGTTTATTTCTTTTGTCTGTATTGGTATGACACAAAAAAGTTGAAACAGAAAAAGCCAAACTTGACACATTCCACGCAAAACTCCCAAAAATGGACTAGACAAAATTATTGGCACCTTCTCCAAATTGCAAGAAATAATTGCATCCCTAGTTTGTGATTCTCCTATCATTTGTAATTAAACTCACCTGTATCAAATAACAGGTGCTGACAATATAGAAATCACACCGACAACCAGCTAAAATGGTGAAAAATGTACTCAACCTTTCTGTTGCGTGTCTCTGTGTGTCACACGGATCATGGAGAAGAGAAAGAGCAGCAACGAATTGTCTGAGGATTTGAGAACAAAAATTGTGGAAAAGCATGGACAATCTCAAGGTTACAAGTCCATCTCCAGATATCTTAATGTTCCTGTGTCCACTGTGCGCAACATTGTCAAGAAGTTTACAGCCTACTGCACTGTAGCTAATCTCCCTGGACGTGGACGAAAGAGAACAATTGATCAAAGATTGCAACAAATGGTTCAAATGGTGGATAAAGACCCTCCATCATCTTCCAGACAAATTTAAGCTGACCTTCAGGCACAGGGTACAGCTGTTTCAACTCGCACTATACATCACCATCTGAATGAAAAGGAACGCTATGGTGGGAGACCCAGGAGGACCCCACTGCTGACAAATCCTTTTGGGAGAATGTGCTGTGGACAGACAAAACAAAATGACAGATTTTTGGTAAAGTCCATCATTCTACTGTTTTCAGAAAAAGAAATGAGGCATTTAAAGAAAAAAATACAGTCCCTAGAGTCAAACATGGTGGAGTTTCACTGATGTTTTGGGGTTGATTTGCTGCTTCAGGCACTGGATGTCTTGACTGTGTGCAGGGCATTATAAAATCTGAAGACTACCAAAGAATTCTGTGGTGCAATGTAGGCACAGTATCAGAAAGTTGGGTCTCCGTCAGAGGTCATGGGTCTTACAGCAGGACAATGACCGAAAGCACGCGTCAAAAAGCACCCAGAAATGGTTTCAAAGTGCTGGAGAGTACTAGACTGGCCAGCAATGAGTCCAGATCTGAATCCCATGGAGCACCTGTGGAGAAATCTCAAAACAGCAGTTGGGAAAAGGAACCCTTCCAATCTGAAAGATCTGGAGCAGTTGGCGAAAGAAGCGTGCTCCAAAATTCCCGTAGAGAGGTGTAAGAAACTCATTGATGGTTACAGGAAGCCATTGATTTCAGTTTTTTTTCCAAGGGCTGTGCTACCAAATATTAATTGAGGGTTCCAATAATTTTGTCCAGTCCATTTTTTAAGTTTTGCGTGGAATGTGTCAGGTTTGTCTTTTTTTTTCTCAACTTTTTTGTGTCATACCAATACAAACAAAATAAATAAACATGAGAATGCCGAAACATTTGTAATTGCAGCAATTTTGCAATTACAATTTTGCATTTTGGTGCATTATCTGACAGAAATGCAGGGGTGGCAATATTTTTAGCCATGACTCTACATGTATATCAGCATTGAGTGGACTGACCCTTTGAAAGATTTGGACCATAGCAGAAATATTATTTAGCAGCAAAGAGCAAACTGACCTCACGCAAAACACACAAAAATAACTCCAAAATAAAAACAACTTCCACAATAATATTTATTATTATTATTTTAAAACTATGTTTTCCTGCAATTTGAAATCCATGGCAACTGCTTTCATTGTCACGCTCCATCACGACTCATATAACTTATAAAACTTGTTACATGAACAAAACATAAAATGACTATCGAAAGGACATTTCTGGGTAAAATCCTTTTACAGAAAATATGACTCAGATGTTTCTTTTTACCTTCCTTGAATCGCAGCCCTTCCTAGCTGGGAAGTTGGGCCAGCACGCGCTGTTTGGTTACTTTGCTGTTAGGAACACTCATGCTGGAGTGTATTCTGCTCTTCTTGGAGCTGAGCTTCTTCCAGATGGTGACAAGTTCAGTTTAATGCCTTGCCAGTGGCCGGTATTGGAAGCACGGTGATGAAATTCATGTGTAGGTTCTCTTTCTATATTCAGACATACAAATCTCAGAGGACAGCTGGAGATGAGAGATCTGCACAGGATCATTCATTTTCTTGGAGACTTTTATCCCTCATAAATCCCACATTTAATGCCCGGAAAGTTTGTTCCCTTTCTAGGGGGTGAAAGAGAAAGAACAAGTACATTTATAATTTTTTTTTAAAGCATGTCGGATAAAGTGGATCTCTGCCCCAAATAGTTTTTTACTTTTTTCAAACTGTGCCCAGTTAAAGCTGGCCATACATTACTCAAATTATCAGTTGAATTTCGAGATGTGGGTTGCCCTGTTGACACCATTGAACATCCAAAAACATTGACTGAAAAATCAAAGGAGCTGGGAGGGAGATTGTTAGTTGTATAGTGACTGCATTGTTCAAGTATTCAGATAGTCCACAGAGAAGATTCCTCCATCCATGCTGTTTAGCGTAGATGGGGGAATTGATTGATTTCTCTCGTTAAGCCTGTAGGGCAGAATGACAGAAGTCTAAAGGTGCCCATACACTCTACAACCCTTGCAAGACTTCTGTCTTGCGAGGGTTGTAAAGTACTTTAAAAAATGTACGATCTGCCCATCTTGGACAGGCAGATCGTACTTGCGATCATCACAAGCCCGCCCCCCTGAGGGGCGGGCTTCCGATGACTGCAATGCTGAACGGGCAGTGTGCGCGTGCGCACACCGGCCCGTTCAGCAGTTGTCTCTCGATCATGGTAAAAACCAGCCGAAAATCGCACGATTCTCGGCTGGTTTTCCAACATGCCCGATATACAAAAGTCGTGCGACCGTACTTTAGAAACGGTCGCACGCTTTCCATACACTGCACGATTCTCGTACGATCGTGGGATTTCGCGCGATTCTCGTACGAGAATCGTACAGTATATGGGCACCTTTAGGGCTTCTTCACACCGTGTCCAGACCAGAACAGTGATTGTGCGCACCTGAAATGCATCCCAATGTATTCCTATGGTATTTCTGGGCTCTGTTCATATAAGTGCAGTACATTCTGGTGCGGGGGGGAAAATGCTGCATGCACTATTTTTTCGGGTCTGTAATGCACCAAAATGCATGTAAACGCATCAAAATGCACTTGACTGCACCTGAAAGGCCATTTTAGGCTAGAAAAAACTGCACCGGAACGCAGCAAAAATGAACTGCCCTGCGTTTGCAGATCTGGTCCGGATATGGTGTGAACATAGCCTAAATGTGTATAGCTAGGTTAAGGAAGAATTCCAGGGGAAAATATTATTAACCCTTGTAGTGGGGTTACCCTCACACAGTAAGGGTTAACTGCTCGTTTTCGTCTAGGGACCGGAATAGAAACATTATATTCACATGGACACTCCCTCCAGCCTCCTTCACTGCAGCGATGGTATGTCTCTCGGCGTCCCCATGTCCAATACACAGTGTATTGGCTGTGATGACTTGAAGATCCTTAGACTGCTGCAGCGGAGGGTGAGAGGCGCTGAAAGAAGCAGTCTAACAGCAAGCCGGCCCGAAGATCAGGTGAATATAACATTGTTTTATTTTCAGCCCGAGACCAAAACGAGCAATTAACCCTTGCAGTGTGGGGGTAGCCCCACTGCAAGGGATAATAATGTTTTTCTCCAGGGTTCTGCTTCAAGTCGGAGTTTGGGCTGTATACAGGTGAAACTCGAATAATTAGAATATCGTGCAAAAGTAATTGCAGTAATTGCTGCAAAAGGGGCCCAAACCAAGTACTGAGTACATATGCATGCTTGTACTTTTCAGAGGTCCGATATTGTTCTATGTACAATCCTTGTTTTATTGATTGCATGTAATAATCTACTTTTTTGAGGTTGTGGATTTGGGGTTCTTGGGGTTTTCATGAGCTGTAAGCCATAATCATCACAATTATGACAAATCACGGCTTGAATTATCTTGCTTTGCATGTAATGAGTCTATCTCATATATTAGTTTCACCTTTTAAGTTGCATTAGTGAAATAAATGAACTTTGCACAATATTCTAATTATTCGAGTTTCACCTGTATGTGCTGGGGACAGACGTGAGAAGAGTTTCTGCCTTTTGGAAATATCACTGGGAAGATAAGGTAAGTATATTACATTATAAGTAGCTAGGTATGCACCGATACCGGTTTTTCGGTATCCAGTACGAGTGCCGATATTTTGTTTTCAGTACTCCCCGATACCGATACTGGTGCTTCTGCTGTCATGGAGCCGGCCTCCCGGGCAATCAGGAAGCTGGGCTGCAGGTAATGACTGTGACGGACCGCCCCGACTGGGTACCTCCGTCAGAAAACAGCTTCCTCTCCGCTGAAACCCGAATCCCAGGGTCATCAGCCCAAACCTGCCTAATTTTTAACAGAACCAATATATTAGGACAGAACGCTAAACTCCTCAATCATCAGACAACACCAGTGTTGAAGAGGAAACCAAGAACTGCTTCATTGAAGAAAGCGCACAGAGTTTATACCTCACAGGAGCAGTTTAGAGTTCAGTGTGTCCCCTCCCCCAGACAGCCGGGTGCCGCATTGGAATCCCTTAAGCACAGACACTCCCAGTGGGGGTCTGGAGCAGCGGATGCCAGGTGAGAGGAACGTCCGTCCTGAGGTGGGTATTCCAGGCAGGGAGCGCTTCACCTGGGAGCAGGTTGGAGGCTGAGACCTCTGGTGGGGCTGCAGGTATGTTCAGTTTTGGAGGAGGTGTCCTGTGGCGGCTTTAGGCAGGATCAGGTTGGAGGATGAGTCCTCTGGTGCGGTTACCGGTTCGGGGGTAGCAGGTGTGAGATGCAGAATAAGGGAACACCTTGCTACACCCCCAAACCAGTTTTTAAAGTATTCGCGGAAGTGTACTCGCCCAAATACTCAGTATCGGCACCAATACCGATACTAGTATTGGTGCATCCCTAATTATAAGTATATTAAGTAAGTATATCATTATAAGTATATTATATGGAATAGACAAGGAGGATATCCTTTAATACAGAGAAATAGATACTGTTACTGCAAATTCATCCCAGCCAGCTATGTTTGCTAAAGGCATGTCATTTCTTGCAATTGGGAAGAAGTTCACTGCTTTGTTTCCAGTAAGCATTTCAAGTTCAGGGAATCTAAGACCAAAGAAGGACAAAGCAAATGCAAATTACTTCTTCATTTTCCTAACTAAGAAAGGAGGAAACCTTTGTCACATTGGTCTGTGTCACAGATTCTACTTTATCTACTATTATAGTTAACGCCGGTGCTTTGAGGGGTATACTGTATTTACAAAGTAGTGAATGTGGCATTCACCAAACATTCACTGCAGGTGGTGCATGTGTTTTAAATCACAGTGATTGATTCATCTACTGTAAATATAAATGTCACATTCACTGTTTAAAGGTGCCCCTAATTGTGTGTCTTTTGATAATGTGTTTGTTTGTTATTTTATCCCTGTATCATGAAATAAATAACAGGTGTACTGATAGATTAGGGAAGGATTAGAACCCCTGTTAGGGAGAGTGAATTTACCCAATGTGCACAAAGACAGCCAAATAAGCCCCTCTGTGTTGGTGACTATTGTCTGTTACAGGAAGTGATAGGCATTACAAAGTTTTAGTGTCTCAGAGACAGGAGGCGAGGGGAAATTTCCAAAAAGAGACACTTGTTTTGGTGGCAACTGTTTAGGAGGGGAATTCCCCTCTTTTGGGATTTCCTCTCTCGGACAAAATGTAAAGCTATGTAATAATAAAAAAATCTTTACATCTTCTTTTAAATATTACCTAAACCTTTATATAGGTTTCCTATATCCCTTGTACAACAGAAGTCAAACTGGGAGAGTAAGGGCAGTACTATGGGCCTAATGATTCTGCAAATGTTCCTTTACTTTCCAGTCACAGGCTGGGGCAGGTCCTTGACCAAGCTACATTGCTTTAACTTCAGCGGAGAAAAGCAAAGTCACTGTTGTCTGGCTGGGGTAAGTGACTCTAAAGACTGCCCCTTCCGGCACCATACCAGGCCACAAGCCCTCAGCATGGGAAGGGTGCTTTGCCAAGGGGGACCCCCTGGCAAAGCACCTTGTCCCCATGTTGATGAGGACAAGGGCCTCTTCCCAACACACCTAATCCGGTGGTTGTTGGGGGTCTGCGGATAGGGGGGCTTATCTGAATCTGGTTGCCCCTTTCATAAAAGGTGCTCCCAGATACCCCTACCCATTTACCAAATACAGTAAAAATGTAAATAAACACACACCTTATAAAAAATGTCCTTTATTTGAAAAAAAACTCAAAAAACACAACATGGGTTTTTGACAAGTACTTTATTTTAAAAAAATGTCCAGAGATGTAATCCAAACGTCAATCACGTCTGACTCGCTGAAAGAAAAAATACCCAAAGCCTGCCGCAGCGACCAAACCCAAAGAACCCTCGCTGCAAAACAACACCTCTGCTCCCAAAGGGCTAATGTCCGCCCCTTTGTTGACATTCAGGAGTAGAACTTCATTATGACAGCTCTGCTCCCAAATGGTATTCAGGAGTGGAGCTGTCATTATGCTCCTGAATGCTATTCGAAAGCAGAGCTGTCATTATGACAGCTCTGTTCCCAAATGTCAACCAAGGGGCAGAGAGAGTTGTGACATCATGTTACTTGTTCTGGCCCTTTGCTGACATTCTGTGACAGCTCTCCACCCCTTTCTCGATATTCAGAAACAAAGCTGTCATTTTTCAGTGAGAGATTGTTGGGTTCGGTCATAACCCGGGTATTTTTTCTTATGGCGAGTCAATGGCCATCTTCCATCGTAATTGACGTGGATCTACATCACTGGGGGCACACAGATTGAGATAAGCCCCCTGCCTGCAGACCCCCACAACTACCAGGCCAGGGTTGTGGCCCTTGTCCCCACCCTGGTAAAACACCCTCCCCATGTTGAGAGCATGTGGCCTAATATGGTGCAGGAGGGGGGGGGCTGCACGCTTGTCCCCCCTTTTTCCTGCACTATTTGTATTTCCTGTTGCTCGGATCAAGGGTATGATAAGGAAATTTAGGAGGGACCCCACACTTTTTTATTATTTTTTAGATATTTCCTACCAGAACAAAAGCTGTTATTTCTTTTTTATTCTAATTGTTTCTGTGGACTGTCAATAGTTAATGTCACTTTACTGCAACGAAAATTCATTTATAATCATCGAACACATCCAAAATTAATGAAACTTCGGATACTTCCGAATCTGAATGCCGAAACGAATTGACTTTCTGACCCGAATCCCGAAAAAACAAAATAACCAAAAATCCAAAAGAAACCGAAATGAATTTTTTGTCGGCTTACATGTCTAGTAAGATACACAGTGATTTGATTTTAATACATAAAGGAGGGGGTGGGAGGCTTCCAAAAATAACTAAATTAAAGCTGGGGTTGAGCTAGTTCAAGGAAAAAGATGGCAAAATAAATATTTCTAAAAGTACACTGTTTTTCTCTATTAGATGATAATCAGGGACTTCCCAACCATGATCTATAGAAAGGGGAAGTAGACTGAATGGCTGCCGTAAAAGGATACAAGTATGCTGTGTAACGCATTTCTCAGCATTTTAAAGAACAATCAAAGTTTCTATTAAAGAAATCAGTATTGAAGCTCCACTGGACACCAAAGTAAATACAGTCAGGGCTGTCCTATAATAGGGCAGCCTGAGGCTGTTGCCTCAGACAGCATCTCTTTGGGTCAGGTGAACGGATGGCAGGCAGAGTGGCATGGCTGCTCTACTGCACAATGTTTGTAGTGTGCCTGCCGTCCGCTTTACAGCCAGAGCGCCCCAGGTGGCTATGAGCTGAGCGGGGAGATGTGTAAGAGCCATACACATCTCCCCGCCCAGCTTTTAGCAACCTGGGACACTCTGGCCGGCATCCTGCCCAGCTCCTGGCAACCAGTGATGTCAGAGCTAGGTGGGGAGTTGATACAGAGGCCCCTCCAGGTTAGCGCACACCACCAGGCTCCCCCCATTAGTGTGCACCACCAGTAACCCCCCACCCTCCCCAGGTGCTGAAAAGTCTAGGGACACCCTGGAATACAACACAGAACCTCTGCAGAATATTTACTACTGTCTGGCTTGCTTGGGACTAGGACAGTATATGATACCTCTGGCGCTCTGTTTCTCTGAAGTGAGATGGGGAGTGTTGGAGTCTTTAGGAGTCTAGCCATTATATCTTTATGCTGGTTGCCATAGACTCCATCTCCCTGTCTTTGCATTGGTACAGATACAGACTCTATGGAGAGGTTGGAACTAAACAAAACTGTGCCAGCACCAGGCAGACTGGAGTGCTGTGCCTACAATTTGCTAGCAATTTCAACCAATTTTAAACTGCTTTCCAATTGGAAAATTGATAAAATGGATAAAGGGAAGACATGCCAAGGTATTAAACTGAAACTAATTTCAGGAATGCACATAGGAGGGTTTTCTGGCAAACAAAAGGTAACAGATGCATAATTATCATTTTTCACTGTGTTTTTGTAGCACATTTTTAATGTATTTCAATGCTACATACCTTTTTCTTTTGGCTAGCGACAAGCAATATCTGCTGTGATATCATTAGGCGTTGTCTTACTTTGAGGAGACATGCATTTTTCACGCAGTGCCATTGAAGTCTACAAGGACAAAATCACACTGTGTAGCACCAACAGAAGCACCTGCACCTTTTCAAAAATTACACTGCACCATGTTGCATTGATGTGAACAGGCATAATTAAGAATAATGTGATTTCCATTGTCATGGAGGACGAGGGCAGACGCAGGACAATTTGAACTAGTATTAAGGGGCGACAAAATGTATTTCCACTGCTATAGTCAAATTTGAGGACACTCCTCTAAATGTTTGTTATGTGTTCCCATTTACACAGAATACAAAATATACATATATTTGTTTTTTACCTTTTAGATGTTTTGGTGCAGCAGGAAAAATAGCTGAGCACCTTCTCTTGACCTGTCCTTATTTGTGGAATGTGTTTCTCTCATTAACATACAATGCAGAAGCCAGGCTTGTAATCCTTTAACTCTTTGTTAGGACAGGCAGTGTTCAAATCTACTTTAAAAATATAATGAAATTATCCAGCAAAGTACAGAAAAGATTAACACAAACTAGACATGTAACCCCGCAAAAATTTGGTTTAGTTTCGGATTGATTCGGATTTTTATTTCTTTAGTTCTTCAGATTGCTATTGAGATTTTGGATCCATTCGAAGTTTCATTTCGGAACAATTCGATTGTACGTTTGATTGGCCAGCGAATAGTCACTTGTCTAATTTAGTTTCGTTTTGTACAAAATTCGGAACAGATCTGAATTTCGTTAAATGGACATTTGGATTTGTTCGCATTCGGACGCATTCAAACTTGGAAATTTAGATGCATCCGAATGTCCGAATATAATGACATTTGTATGAATATCAATTCGGAACAAAGTGAAATTTACATGTCTAACACAAACCCCTCACAGCCCCTCCTAACATTACAAAGAAGTCAAGTAGAATTGTTAGCATGTAAAAAGCACTTTAAACGGCAGGTATATTTTTTAGCCTATGTGACGTGAATTAATATATGTGTTATCCCAGTCTGGCTGCAAAAGTGGCTTTTAAATGTATACAATGGCTTACAGGATCAACACAAACTTGAAATTGGTATCACCACAATTATACATCATTTTTATCTGCCCCTAGATGTTCGATGACCATAAAACACTTCATATACAAATCATTAGTCTTTAAATATACGCAGAGAACACATAAATAATATAATAATACAAATTATTTTCTTATTGTAGAGGAAATCCCAGCAGATAACATTTATGGCTCACCTCAAAATGGCTTTAAGCTAACATATTGATTTTTTATGTCTTCATGTGATAAGCATAGTGTTTAGCACTAAATACTACCTAAAGCAGAACTCAGGGTAACAATTTTTGTAACCCTTGCACAGAGTTATCCTGAGTATCAGGTGCTGCAGCAGTCTAAGGTCCCTGATTCATCACATTCTACGTGAGGACGCCGAGGGACATATCAGCGGAAGAGAAGACAGGCATGAGGGAGCGTTGTCACTGCTGGCTGGATCTGAGGATTGGGTGAGTCTAACTAGGCAAAAACAAGCACTTAACCCTTGCAGTATGAGGGTAACTCCACTGCAAGAATATTTCTACCCAGAGTTGTTCTTTAATGGGACCTATCATTAACGGTCACACTTCACATTCATCGATGTCATTAAGACATCTTTATCTTTGTACCTTTGGATGCATTTTTTTAACACAAAATAATCATATTATTTTGAATAAAAAATACCCCTTTCTTGCCAAGAATTAGAAAAAGACTGCTCCTGAGCTACTTCATGTGGAGGCCTACACAAAAAAAATCATATAGACCCTGGCTGCCAGGAGCAGTATGGGTATTTCATGTCATTAGACATGCAGAAGTCTGCTGTTTTTTATCAGATGGACATAGACTTAGGGACTTGCAGTGTGACTAGAGGGACAGGGGCACAGGGCCCGAATCTGTAGCAGGAGATAACATATACATAATAAATTAATAAATTACACACTTAACATAGAGGCAAGGTGCAGTTAGCCTCATTCAGACTCCATTCACACTTGCAGCGTGTTTGTACATGCAGCAAAGGTAGCTCATGCAGCTATTTGATCGCATGTTTTCTCACATCTGTCCCACTTAAAAACGGGCGTCTTGTTTGCCATGTTTGGAATGCCATTAGCAATAATGGCATCACAAGCGCAACATATCTTTTTCGCTTTTTCGTGAACACACATGCCAAGTGTAAATGGGGCCTCATTCTTAAGCATTTTTCAGCGTGTTTCCCTACACCTGACTACACAAAATCCTATTCTTTCTAGTTATCCCAGTTCATACGTGCATGCTGAGACACTCTGCGACCCTATGCTAAAAAACAAAGTGTAGGACACAGAGCGCCTAAGGCATCACAGGCATTCTTGGCCCCTTACATTTCAATGAGTGCACCTGTAAATGTGTGTTTTTCGCACCTGAAAGAACTGTTTTACTCTAGAACTGCTCTCCTCCTTTCATGGATGATTCTGTACTTGCATTCCTAGATGTGGAGACTTTGATTCAATTGGTTAGAGACCATGCCAACCTTTATGATGTTGGGAATACCTGCTACAAGAACAAAAACAAGACCCCAAGGTCCTGGGAGGAAATTTGCAAAAAACATTTTGAGGGTTGGGAAACATTTCCTGCTACGGCAAGAGACAGCCAAGGGAAGCCTCTAGATACCTGCAGGACTTTGCTTTCAAAAATACCATTTGCAGACATGTCAGCCCTGTGTGAACTTTGTTCATACAATGCTGCTAGAAGTCAGCTTTACACTATGCAAAGTTGCCTAGACCTGTGTATACCAGAGCTAGTGAGAGCTGGTATTGAATCTAGATGTCACAGATATAGTTCGTTAAATTGGCCAAAACAAAAACGCCCAAGGTTGATAAATGTGCAAAAAAAATTGTAAAAAGCTTCAAAAGTGTGTGATAAAAAGCCTGAAATACACTCTGCTCAGTGTGAATGCAGCCTTATATTTATACTGTAGTCCACCCTCCCCTTGCCTGTAGCACCCCTCCCATACACTGGGAGCCATACTCTGATCATACATTGGTCAAATTGCGGCTGAGTGCTGAAAGGAGCTGGTCCAAAAGTTCTTGGCCGAACAGTAACTGCACTGTCCCACTATTGTCACAATACAATGGACAGGCGGAGAAATCCCCCATGCATGTTAATTCAAAACTGAGAGTGCTTTCTTGTTCAGCCCATGCCTAGTGTATAGCCAGCATTATAATTACCTGTCCTCGATCCAGCAAGATATTACAAACTAGCCACTTATCACAACATTCCCTGCTAGGCCTGTGCATGTGCTCTACACTTCCCTCCATTCATTTATTTGGAGCTTCTGAGTACGAGCTGGATTGGAGACAGGTAAGTAACAGATTAGGATGTGCTGGGGAAAATTGGGAGTGGAACTACGATATATGTGTAACACTTTAAAGTGTAGGAAGGCCTTTGTGCAGATTTCAGGCTAGTCTAAGTAGTATGAATGTGAATGTAGCGGGACAAAGCAAGTGTCAGACTGACCTTCATCTTATTAAAGTAGTATTAAACTCTCAAACATTTTTTTAATGACAAATCCAGATCTAACAAATATACATTACCCAGCACAGTATTTATTTACATTTGTGCCCAAGCACTACAGTCATCATGTTTCAGAACAACTTGCTCCAATTCCCTGTTTCCCTGAACTTCCTTTTGAGTACAAGATCACAAGGGACAGCACAATCTCCAGCAGCCCTCCATTTACGGCCTGGGAGGAGGGAGAAATAAGGAGGGGAGCAGGGAGCAGGGTAGGGGCTTGCTTTACTGTGCCTTTGTGTTTGTGGAGACACACACAGCTTACTAACACACACAAGGGTGCCTCCATAGGACCCTACAAAGTAAAGGAGACACTCTAAAGCAGGAAATCAGGGCCAGTGCTCAGCGGACCAGCTGATTCTGCAGGAAACTAAAACTTTTCAAAAAGTAGCATCTATTTAACATACAACTCTTCTAAGTCTTTAACCCTTTGTTAGGACAGACAGTGATCAGATCTAACAACACAGTTGTTGTCTAAGTTAACAACGCACAGTGGCGTAGTGGTTAGCGCTTCTGCCTTGTAATACAATATATATATAACACATTAAAAATATTCTAGTTACTCTTTCATATGTTTATTATTGGCAATTCTTTGACTCTTTGTTATAGTGTAGGTAAAGATAATATAGTTTTTGTTACCTTCCTTTCATGGAGTGTTACACATTTACTTTATGTCTGAGAAGTCAAACAACATACAGTTACTGAAATGCATGTTGCCAGCCTGTATACATCTGAACATAGAAAGCAGATGTGCTTCTAGAACCCATTATATAACAAAGACAACATCCACATGACCGATATATCATGTCAAATGTAAATGCTGTGCAGCTTTCACAGTGCTGGTAGATCACAAGCACATACAGCCTTGTCTTGATGTTTCATAAATGGAGCACACATTCTTGGGATCTCAGTACTATGCATTTCTTTTTTTTTAATGACTATTCTTTGACCACTGTTTACTAAGATAATATCGCTAGTGATCAGAACCATATCATACTGTATATAGGATATAACTCACAACATAATAAAACATCGTAGGATGATGTAGCATAATATAATACTGCTAGCAAGCAGTAGATAGATGCAAAAACTTTTTTTTTTTAAAACCCGTTGAAACAGGTTTAAACTTACCTGTGTCTTCGCCCGCAAAGCATCTTGGGGCGGGCGCATGCGCAGTTCAGATTTTTGGCCAGGAGACAAGGAGAGACACAAGGTAAGTCTATGGCAGGGTGCATCCGCATGCAGATACCGTGGGACAGGAAATGCCAACAAGGACAGAGGAGTCAGCGCTGGATCGGAAACCCGCAGCAGCGCTGGAGAGAAGGATGAAAACGTCAGGAAAGAAGAAGATCGGATTAAGAAACATCATTTAAGGTAAGTGCTGACACTAACATTGGGGGAGGAAAAAAAAATTTAGACTTTAATGTCACTTTAATGGGAGCTTTAGGGCTAGTCTTTTTCTTTAGTTTATCCTCCTTTTCCTAAGCTAAACATTAGGCAAACAGTTAATAACACTGCTTTATCTGCCAAAGGATATGTATCTCTGTCCATCCAGTTTTGAAATGTGCAGAGCACTATCACACAGCACAACCAGGTAGATGATACGTTTTCTGTTACAGCTATAGACTGCAGAAGGGATACGGTGGTGTCTTCTGCCCACCCTAGTCTGTTGCCTAGACAGGGAAGGAGCAGCAGGAGACTGATGAGGTCACCCCTCTGTTCACTCTGCTCGCATCCTCTTTCAGTTTGTTCCTTGTCAACACATTTACATGCCATAGACCTGATCGGCCCCCAGTCCTGCCCCTCCTTCTCCCAGTCTGAGTGCTGCTAAAAGGGGATTGTAAGAGGTTGATACTAAGGGGTCTATTCACTAAGCCGTCATAGTGAACGACCGAAGTGAAGTAAGCCGAACACTGTTCGTCTATTCACTTCAGGTTTGTACGGCTGATTTCAGCCGTATATCGGCTGAAATCACCCGTACATTGGGTGGCTTCATGTGGCTTCGGGTCGGCCGAACATGCTCAGCATGTTCGGCCGACCCAAAGTACAGAAGGAGTTTGACTTAGCCAATCCAATATCTGGATCGGCTAAGCCGAACCTCCGGCTGGCTACTCGCTGCTGTTCGGTCTACTCTCATAGATGCCGAACAGCAGTGAGTGAAGGTCCCTCTGAGGCACCGAGCAGAATAGAAAAATAGTTGAAAAAGTTGAAAAAAAAAAAGAAAACGATTGTGCAGAGCTAGCAGTGACAGCTAGCTCCGCCCAACTGTTTTCTATTGTCCCGGGCGGTTCTGCTGCCGTCAAAAAAATAGCAAACTAGCCATTGCACCCGCCCTCTGCTGCTGTCAATCACTAGAGGGGACCTGATGGAGAACTGCAGTTCCCCTCTGCTGTTTGATAGCAGCAGTGGGCGGGTGCAATAGCTAGTTTGTTATTGGCTATTGCAAATTGAAATAGCCAATAGGAATCTAGCAATGCATTCCTATGGTGAACCTTTTTTTTTTATTCTGACGGCAGCTAACGGCTCCATGTCAGAATAGAAAAAGAAAAAGCAGGGAAAGGTTTACTCGGCTCGATCAAGCAGAGTAAACGCGAAAGTGTTGGCGAAAGTGTTTCTCTCCTGGGCGGCCGGGAGACTCCCGGAGCGCCCGGGAGAGTTGGGCTGTCTGGAGATCAATGTCCCTGGTTAGCTGGTAACCAGGGACGCTGATCTCTCTGCAAGTGGCCGGAGCCAGCCCTAAGATCACGACTGGCTCCGCCCAGCTGTCAGAAGCAGGTTGTCGGCCGGCCGATGGCCGGCTGCTCGGCCAGCTTCGGCTTTCACCTCGGCTCAGTCGAGCCGAAGCATATGCCTTTGGCTCGACTGAGCCGCTCGACTGCCTATAGTGAATAGCCCGTACAGCAGCCGAACCGAACCGAAGGGGTCCTGGGGCCGAAGCTAGTCAAAGGATCAGCCGAAGCTACGGCTAGATCCTTCAGCTGCTTCGTAAATAGACCCCTAAGTCAAATTCAGGTAATTAAGTTTACTTTTCTAACCATGTTTCATGTTCCACTCATATTTAGGGTATAACATGAAACGTGGTTACATCCTCAAACACCGCTCCCATACTTACCTGAATCACAGGGTTCCTCTCCCCGCAGGCTGCTGTCACCTTTTTTAATAATTTTTCTTTTGAGAATGTTCTTGCATTTATTTATTTGTTGCAAACGCTGGACTACTTTAAATGAGTTACATTTAAAATAATACAACTGTTAAGTGATCTGGTTACTTTACTCTAGACAAAATACAGCTTTGCTTCAACCTGTATAATTTAAAGTACACCATCATATTTAATAATAACATATACAAATATCATATTCTTCTCCATTCTCTTTTCTTTGCAGTGTTATGTTTGTTGATGTGACAGAGCCTTTTTTTTCATGGAAATGATTGTATGGCCTGTTCAAGGATGAGGCGCAGTGGAACATACAGTAATAATAGCAGGAGTCAATATCACGCATGGTTGCATCTCACTGAACATGTAAGTGGTTTGTGCTGTCTTGTATAAGGGCGTTTTGTCACATGTAATCCCCTGTATTAACCACGCAAGGTTCAGTGTGTGCTGGAAAACAGAGGATTGGTGTAGGAATGTTTCCCGTGTTCTCTATCACCTCTGTTTTTTCTCTGTAGATCAGGGAGCACATTCCAGAGTGGAGGGGAAAGCAGTTTAGCTTTCCCCTCCATAACTTCTCTGGAATGTCTGCATCATACATACTCCAAATATTCACAGCCCCAGTTAACAATCAGAGTCTGCCACATTATTCAAGAAAGTATAGAATGTACTAAGGATACATACGAGTCTTACTAATAAATGATACAGCACATTCAGTGCTTTGTACAGGTCCAGCGCGGAAGACATTGTTCTTTACTTGTCATGACTGGTATATATTAGTAGTGGAAATGAACCTCTTATCGTTTTTTTCTTTCCTCTAAAGTGAGCGATGACCTGACGTCAGTTCAATCTCCCCTCTCTTTCTTTTTAACGTAGGAGTTACCATAACTACCAAGAAAATAGCAAACGATGTAGAAATATCCATTGTTTCTAAGAATATGAGTATGAAGTCTAAAGCTGGGTATACACGGAGCGAATTTCATCTGATGCTTAATGAACCGGCTGGAATTGGCTGGCTCTATCTGCTGCCTCCTGCCCAACATTCTTCAATTGAAAAATCAAAAGAGCCGAGTGGAAAAATGTCAACCGAACATCGCTCACATCCAATCAGGTGAAGGAACTGTGAAAATATGAGTTTGAAGCCTAAAGCTAGATATATACAGAGCAAATTCTGGACGATTCTTAAAGGAGAACTATAGGGTCAGTGTTTTTCCCCATAGTTCTCCTTAGGGTAACACAAACTAGCGTCCTCCCGTTACAAGACGAAATTTGAGGGGGGAGCAAGGAGCAGGATAAGGGCTTGCTTTACTGTGCCTGTGTGTTTGTGGAGACACACACAGCTTACTAGCACACACAAGGAGGCCTCCATAGGACCCTGCAAGGTAAAGGAGACACCCTAAAGAAGGATATCAGGGCCAGTGCTCAGCGGACCAGCTGATTCTGCATGAAACTAAAACTTTTAAATATTAAGAAGCAGCATCCATTGTAAGTGATTTGATCAGCATCTGAAATAGCTTAAATAGATTTTGAGTTTAATATCACTTTAACACCTTAACGTCTCTTCTAAGTCTTTAACCCTTTGTTAGGATAGACAGTGATGAGATCTAGTTTACAACACACAGTGGCGTAGTGGTTAGCGCTTCTGCTTTGCAGCACTGGGGGGTCCCTGGTCCGAGTCCTGGCCAGGTCACTATCTGCAAAGGAGTTTGCATGTTCTCCCTGTGCTTGTGTGGGTTTCCTCAGGGTACTCTGGTTTCCTCCCACAGTCCAAAGACATGCTGGTAGGTTAATTGGCTCCTGTCTAAATTGGCCCTTATATGTATGTGAGATGGGGACCTTAGATTGTGAGCTCTTTGATGGCAGGAACTGATGTGAATGTGCAACTATGTAACGCGCTGCGTAAATTGTCGGCATTATATAAATACCAATAATAAATACAAATAAATAAATTAGAGGCAGTCGATGGGGCCGACTGTCAAAATACAATACCCACAGCAGGAGATTCAAGCTGAACGAAAAAAATATAACAGTGTATACCCAGTTTAAATAAGCCTATAAATCGGCCTTTTCAGCTAGATATATGGCCTAAAGCAAAATTGGAACCTAATTACAAAGTTTAACTACAGTCGACTCACGAAATTCGCTGGGGTTACGTTCCTAGAGCACCCGCGAATTGTGAAAAACCGCACGTTTTTAATGTGCTCAAAAAAATGCCTATAAATGCCTATTTTTACAGTTTAAACCCTAAATATGCCCCCAAGACACTTTAATTTAATTTCAAACTCAGCTCAAACTTCCCCTTAAAAAAAAAGAATGTAAAGGTAAACCTGTATACTGTACAGTACTGTACTGCTATGTCTCCCGTAGTGCTAGAATGTAAAGTACCGATGTCACCCTTATATGTACTGTAATTCATGCAAGCGCGTTTTCTTTGGTATAAGTGGGGTAAATACAGCTAAAACAACTGAGGCAGCGAGCTCTGAACGGCGACTTCGCAGGAGTCGACTCTATTATGAATTACAGTCTCATTACAATGTTTTACTATTATTTATCAGAGCCTCATTACAATGTTTTATTGCATTTCAAAATTAGAAATAAAGAATACCAGAAACTATACTGACAACTTGTTGTGCATCACTAAATATGATGGGGTTGATTTACTAAAGGAGTAGAGAATGTTCATTAAGGGTTAGTTCACACCAGAAATTGCATCACAACTACGTGCATCTGCGCAGTTGCATTGTGATCCGTTTTGATGCATTTTGACGCATTTGTGATGTGTTTCTCCCCCTGGATGATGCCACAATCAATTCTGGGTTTTTTTGTATGCGTTCCGTTGCATTTCAGTGCGTTTTGATGCGTTTCGTGCATCTGAAATAGGACAAGCAGTACTTTTTCTGACTGCATCTGAACGGACTGCAATGGTGTGAATTAAGCAAAAGAAAGCCCATAGGAAACCATTGTGATGTATTTTGACTGCAGCAGTCAAAATAAACGGACTGCATTACAACTGCATATGGTGTGAACTAGCCCGAAACCTGAAATGTGAAACTGTTCGCTTTGAACAATCATATGCAAGGGAAATTTTAAAAAAACAAGATGTTGCCTTGCTCATAATTGGGGATTTAAAGCGAGCAATATTTCACTGTATTCACTAAGCTAACGCAAAATATACATTTTCAGAAACTGCATTTGATTTTTTAATGGTCAGTGGGGTCGCATCAATGTTCATTTTCAGGAAAAATTTGAAGGAGCAGGATGGAGACTGTTGTTTCTTATCTGAACACATGAATTCTAACCCTGAAAGTGTTTTTTGTTCAGGAAAAATCGTACATATTGTAATGCGCATGAACTAGGCACAAATTAGAAACCTGTTTAATGCTTGGGGGCTTTTTTATTCAAGTAGCCGGCCTGGACAGAAATTATGAAGGACTTTCGAACAAAATTAGTTGACTCAATTATGAAAATATTAAATGCTCTGATGAAGGATCTCGAACAAACGTTTAAATGGAATTCTAACAGTGCATTGCCAGTTTATGTGAACAGTCTCTTCTCAGGGCCGTATGTAAACATCATGTAGCCATAGTCTCACCTGAAAAGTGGTGTCCTTTTGTTCAAGCCCCCCCCACGTGTCACATTAGTTTAGTAGATACTGCTCCCAGAATGCACTATTGGAGACAGGATACAGTCTACTTTATATGCTGAACTACTTTTCAACAGACCACCAATCATCATATTTCCTGATTTGTAAACATTTGTTAACACACCTCTTTCACCTTTTCTGAGCTATATATGCCAAGAAATGGACAGAAGGAAAACAACAAAAAAACATTTTAAGGCTTGGTGCTGTCCCCTCTCAACCCTGATGCCCTAGGCACAAGCCTTTATGGTAAACACAGCCTTGTCTCTACTCCTTTAGTAAATAAACCCCATGCTATCTAGTACCAGTATATACTGCAAGCCTTTGCTGTCTGATAATGTACTGTATGCTGCAAATCTCTGACAGCTTGATAACTGTAATAACAGCTGACATTGTCTGCATATACCGAGGGCCTCTTTTCTTTATAAATGGACAGGTGAAAGATCTGATGTTGTGTAAGTTATAATACCAACTGCGGGACATCGATCTATTAAACATGTCTGCTGAAGCCCTGACTGAGGTGACTGGTAACCCCCAAGGTAATACATCCTCCACTGAAGCTGCAGAAATGATAATGCTGCTGAATATCTTTGAGGTGATCACCCCCAAATTGGCTATGCATGTGTCCGTTTTATAAAGTAGTCGATCTTTCAATTTAATTGGTTGCTGAAATCTGAAAGCAATCAAAGACTGAAAGTAGTGGTTTTATTTAACCACAAGAAATACAAGTTTACTGAAGCAATCAATGTATTGCCCAGTTTTGACTTCAACTGAATTTTAGAGGTGCAATTCCAAAGGGTGGGTGGGCGAAGTGTCCGGTGATTACTTGCAAATGTTATTTGCGATTCCCAAAGGATGCAAAGTGGTTCAAATTGCCTGAAATGGTATGGCCAGCTTTAGTGCTTCAGATTCCATTGCAACACTATGGCAATCTTAGTACTACATCCTCCACCATTACTTTAGAGTGTAAAGTAGCATGGGGAGGGTGTCACATGCTCCTCCATAGCTGTAAGCCCTCTATTTGGAAGCCTCATTACTGGAGGAGTGAGTTATCAGGAGGCACCGTCACTTTGCCATGAATGTATTGTTACAATTTTATATAGCATTGTGGTACCAGTGCAAGTAATAATTTTTGGACTCTTAGCTGTACTCTTTACCCCAACCTGTTCATCTATCTCCTACTCTGACTGCCTTTAGGGATGCCTATCCCACCCAGGGGCTGACTGGCAACTTTTAGCCCAGGGGGCAAGTACAACCCAGAGGCCCATGGTGCAGCAACTTGGCCCCCCTCCCGCTCTGCCTCTTCCCCCGCCTTCTCCCCGCCCGTCTGCCACTTTTGCCATCCATGTAACGGTAGTGTGAACGGTCAGGTGATGTGAGGACTCCTAGTAAGTCCATGAAAGGGGTGACTGGCTGGGGGATGGTGCTCTCCTCCCACTGAGCTCCCTACATGGTTCTGGCCTTACTCCGCTCCATGTCCGCTACTTAGGGACTCTCACCCACTGCTGACCACCCGATGCTGTCCATGCTTCTGGGCTGTGAGCTGTAGGAGGAGAGTGGGAGGGGCCGGAGAGTGTCAAAGTCAGTGTTCTATAATTTTTCTTGATCCTATACATTTTCTCGACTGTGTCACTTCCAGTGGGGCCGAGTCATCCGAATCAGCTGTTTTCATGACCCCCTTTCTTCATGGCATGTGCACCTGGAAGAGACGCGGTAGAGTATGGGTTGAATGTCCCCAGATTGAGGAGCATCCCCATTCAAATTATGTCCCCGGGAAGATAAAATAAAACATATTTTTTTTTAAATACTCACCTGATCCACCGCCAAGTGCAGCCTTCCGTCTCCCATGCTGTCAGAAGCTTGCACGCGCTGGGTGCAGCTTCTGAGAAGATACGCTATTAGTGTAGCGAGGAAGCTGGCTGCGCATTTTGCAAAATAAGTCTATTACACACAGACTGACGCACCTAAAAATAGGATACTGCCTTGATCCATTATATTTGTATCTATTCAGGGCTTCTACTTGTAGACATTACCATGAGGCACTGAATTGATCAGAGAAGAGTTAAACTGGAACTTCAGCCATAACTTTTTTTCTAGTTTAGGTTAGAGAAGAGAAAGGTTAGAATCTTTATTAGGGTTTCTTTTTGTCCTCGGAGACAATTTTACCTTGCTTGCTCTCCCAGAGATGCAAAAGGAAATGAGATGAAATTTCCCCGAATTAAGGGGAAATTCCACCTCAGGCAGTTGTCACAGACGTATCGTCTCCTAATTCTGCTAAAAACTCAGCAGTGAGCGCACAGTATATATATATACTATATTGCCAAAAGTATTGGGATGCCTGCCCCACCTTTTGCCCTTATAACAGCTTCAACACTTCTGGGAAGGCGTCCACAAGGTTTAGAAGTGTGTCAATGGGAATATTTGACCATTCCTCTAGAAGCACATTTGTGAGATCAGGTACTGATGTTGGACGAGAAGGCTGGGCTCACAGTCTCTGCTCTAATTCATCCCAAAATCGGGTTGAGGTCAGGACTCTGCAGGCCAGTCAAGTTCCTCCACCCCAAACTCACTCATCCATGTCTTTATGGACCTTGTTTTGTGCACTGGTGCGCAGTCATGTTGGAACAGGAAGGGGCCATCCCCAAACTGTTCCCACAAAGTTGGGAGCATGAAATTGTCCAAAATGTCTTGGGTATGCTGATGCCTTATTAATTACCTTCACTGGAACTAAGGGGCCAAGCCCAACTCCACACCATAATCCCCCCTGTACCAAACTTTACACTTGGCACAATGCAGTCAGGCAAGTACCGTTCTCCTGGCAACTGCCAAACCCAGACATGTCCATCGCATTACCAGACAGAGAAGCGTGATTGGTCACTCCAGATAACACGTCTCCACTTTTCTAGAGTCCAGTGGCGGCGTGCTTTACACCACTGCATCTGAAACTTTGCATTGCACTTGGTGATGTAAGGCTTGGATGCAGCTGCTCGCCCATGGAAACCCATTCCATGAAGCTCCCTACACACTGTTCTTGTGCCAATCTGAAGGTCACACGAAGTTTGGAGGTCAGTAGCTATTGACTCTGCAGACAGTTGGCGACTTCTGCGCACTGTGCACTTCAGCATGCGCTGACCCCGTTCTGTCATTTTACGTGGCCTACCACTTCGTGGCTGAGTTGCTGTTGTTCCCAGTTGCTTCCACTTTGTTATAATACCACTAACACCTGACCGTGGAATATTTAGTAGCAAGGAAATTTCACGGATGGACTTATTGCACAGGTGGCAACCTATTACGGTACCACGCTTGAATTCACTGAGCTCCTGAGATCGACCCATTCTCTCACAAATGTTTGTAGAAGCAGTCTGAATGCCTAGGTGCTTGATTTTATACACCTGTGGCCATGGAGGTGATTGGAACACCTGAATCCAATGATTTGGAGGGGTGTCCCAATACTTTTGGCAATATAGTGTATATTCCACCTATAATTAAGTCCCTTCCATAACAAAGTTTAAAAAAAACAAAAATGAGATTGGCTTTCTAATGCCTGGAGCTTAGCTATGAGTAGAAGTTCTTTTATATTAACACGATTGTTAATTTAGTCTGAGTGCTCCTTTAATTGATAACACCTAGATACAGCCTTGGTTTGTAAAGTAGCTAAGGCTTGAGATCACTGGAAGGTTTGGCTAAGTGGGAAGTGCAGGGGTGGAAGATTTGTATCCATGCAATGTTTATAAAAATAGTTATAGAAATAGATGCTCTGCTCCTTCTCAGCTCTTTACCATAACCTAACCGTTCCCTGAGTAATATCCTTAGTCACTCCATCCTACATAACATGTTATGCAGCGTCACAAGGCTGCACCATTAATCACACTGAGAAGGGGAAGTGTCTCTGGTTATAAAGAACAACATAGACGCTGCAGAGATTCTCCTAGTGACCTACAGAGAGTTGAAACACAACCATATCACAGAAAGGAATGTGTGTGAAGTAAGTACACTCTACAGAATAAGGCAGTCTTGTTTCACTGAGCAGGAAATCCTTGATCCTTGTCCTTGGAGGTCATGTGATACTTCCCCTTTAAAGCAGAATGTGACCTAGCTGGCCCTGAGGGAGACATCCAAAAGGTATATTTCAATAACTATACAAAAAAAAATTACAAAAATACCATTTAGTCAAAAATTACTGGAGAAGGCAAACATGCTTGTATTTTTTGGCTGAACAGAGTGCGTCACTATTATGAATAGGAGCTAGGCTGACCATCAATATTCCAGCCAAACATACCAACCCTTAAAGAGACCCTGTCAGCAACTTAAAAATTTCAGGCGAAAGCACAGAAAATCTGGTATTTTCAATGCTTTATTGCAGTGTTTTTCCATTCCCTGTATTACTTTTTATTCACTTGCAATGTGCCTTTGAACTTGCGAGAGAATTTGACTAGTCCAGGAAGAGTCAATTCACTAGCACAGCCCCCTCTCTCCTTACACGTCATAGCTTGCTTCTCTCTGGAAGTGTCTAATTGCTCTCTGTGCTGGCCCAGCTCTTCTGCTGCTCACACTCCTGACTCACTGCTCAACCTTTATTGCTGCCAGAGGATGACATGCAAAACAAAAAAAGAGAAACGGTGCCTTCTCCTCGTGTAAAAACGTTTATTTGTCCAAAAATAACAACTGAATAAAGTTATACTCACATACAAACTCACTTAAACAAAGCGTTTCTCAATGTAACCGAATGAAGCCGGCATAAACTACATCAGACAACCGAACATATGTACCAGAATCTTGGTCTTGCCAACAGGTTACCAGGGTAATACCCTCTTCATCAGAGCAAGTTTTTCAAACCGTTTGGAAAATTGTCAGCCTGACAGTGACTGCATCCTATCAGATAGGATCCATCCTATCAGATGCAGTCACTGTTCAGATATTCAAGCAGTTATTGTTTCCGGCTGTCTAAATACAATAGCCAGCAGTAGAGACTCCTCGATCCATTTAACCTGGATGGGGGAATCAAGTGGTTTTCCCTCATTCAGGCCAATGGGGCTGAACAAGATAATCTACACGTGTATGGCTAGCCTAAGACTTATGTTTTATAGCTTTAACTTTTCCCACAGTTTCACTTTAAAGGAAATTTGGCACCAATCTGGGCAATCGAATCTGAGCATATGCTGAAAACATGTATAAGCAGAGGCCTTCAGTGGAAACCTTGTGTCAAAACATGTAGTAGGTTCAGAAATATAGGCAGCTGAAGTTATATGTAAATCTTGACTTTGCCCTACCCCTATCACCTCCTGAGCACCCTTGTTGGTCCATAAAGTGATAGTCAACCTTGATGACTAATAGGGAGGCCAGGGAAGTTAAAAGGGGAACTATGAGGGGAGTGATTTTCACTCAACCTCATAGTTCGAGCCGACGTGTGACAATGAAACTGTCACACGTTGGCTCAATAAATATAGGAAGTGAGCGAACACATACCGTCGCTCGCTCACTTCTCGATCATCTCCCTGCAGAGAGCAGTGAATGTCACTCACGGCTCCCTGCAGAGATTCCCCCCCTCCCCGCTCCGATCCTCGCACCGCATTCGTGCTGGTTTGTGTGTGTTTTGTACCGGCATTGTTGCGCATCCCTATGGTCTTCAATGGGTTATTATTATTATTACACATATATTATATTATACAGGATTGATATAGCGCCAACAGTTTGCGCAGCGCTTTACAATATAAGGAAGACATTACAATCACAATACAATTCAAGACAAGATGGTAAGGAGGGCCCTGCCCCTGAGAGCTTACAATCTAAAAGGGATCCTGGACGCACAACAAATGTGGGAAAGTAATGCATGAACAAAATCTGCAACATACATTCCACTTTTTTCATGCGTGTTTGAACACATGTTAACGCATGCACATGCCGGGGGAAAAAAATGATCTTTTCCCTGCCGCGTTTGGGGTGCCAATAACTGGTAATGGCACAGCAAGCGCATTTTGCATTTTTCATGCGATTCGCAAATGCGAGTCAAAGTGCCCGTATTTCTGCATTGACAAAACACTCAGCTGTGAACAAGGACTAAGTGTTAATCACTACTTTAAATGAGAACAACGGTGCTACTTTGCAGTATATGTTGCTGCTATAGTTCTTATAAATGTAAGATTTACTATGTTGCTACAATAAGAGATTTGCATGTTGATAGGCCCACAATTTAAATGTATAACCGAGACAAGCAGATGTTTTGGATCTCCAGCTGGATGTCACACGTTATTTACATATTTGATTCTTACCACTGTTTTTCCTTCCCTCTTGTGTCTCCGTTTTTAGTATTGGTTTGTTTTTTTTGTTTCCTGTTTCAATGTAAATCCTGCAGCGGACATGCTACAGACAAGACTGTTGCATAAACTTTGTAGACAGACAATGCTCTTGAATAAGTATGCTGAGTCCTTCCAAGTGATTCATTTTATAATACAGTGTAGTGGGGAGGTGTGGATACCACGCAGGCCAGCGAGAACATACACCCAAACCATAGAGGAGGCTGGTTGAATAGGAGCACAGACTATGGAGATGAATGCCAGTAAAAATATAAATACCTATAAATCCATAGATGAATATTAAATGATGAAAGAACTTTTAGCGGTTCATTTATAAATACTCACACGGTGCTAGTGCCTCTAGATGGCGCTGACAAGTACAGAAAATTCTAGTGATGTACCGATACCGGTTTTTCAATATCGAGTATGAGCAGGGGCGGACTGGGCCGGGGGGCAGGGTGGCAATTGCCCCCCGGGCCTCTCTGATGCCACCGCGAACAGCTCCTTGACCCCCGGCTGCTGCAGTGCCACCTGCACCCGGCCACTCGCCCTCCGCATCCGACGCGGCTCTGTGAATGGTGCGGCCGCTGCTCTGTAAGGAGGTGCTCGGGAGGCTCCAGCAGGGGGCCCTCTAACATGCCGTGTCTACCTGGTAC
>NW_017306389.1:1283000-1292662 GCF_000935625.1 Nanorana parkeri
GCAGACAGGGGCGGGGAGAATGCGGGGAAGAGGCAGAGCGGGAGGGGGACCAAGTTGCCGCACCATGGGCCTCTGGGTTGTACTTGCCCCCTGGGCTAAAAGTTGCCAGTCAGCCCCTGAGTATGAGTACCAATATTTTTTTCCCGGTACTAGCTGCTACCGAAAACTGATACCGGAAGTCCCATTAGTGAAGCCGGGCGGCATGTACAGGTGAAACTCGAATAATTAGAATATCGTGCAAAGTTCATTTATTTCACTAATGCAACTTAAAAGGTGAAACTAATATATGAAATAGACTCATTACATGCAAAGCAAGGTAGTGCAAGCCGTGATTTGTCATAATTGTGATGATTATGGCTTACAGCTCATGAAAACCCCAAGAACCCCAAATCCACAACCTCAAAAAAAGTAGAATATTACATGCAATCAATAAAACAAGGATTGTACATAGAACAATATCGGACCTCTGAAAAGTACAAGCATGCATATGTACTCAGTACTTGGTTTGGGCCCCTTTTGCAGCACTTACTGCAATTACTTTTGCACGATATTCTAATTATTCGAGTTTCACCTGTAATGACTCCTTGCCCGTCTTCCTGATTAGCTGGGAAGCGAGGCGGCATGTGATGACTCGCTGCCTGGCTTCCTGATTAGCTGAGAAGCCGGCTCCATGCTCCCTCATCACCAGGTGACGAGGAAGCATGGAGCCCGCTTTCTGGCCAATCATGAAGCCTGGAGGCGGGTAATGACTTGCCGCCCGGCTTCCTGATTGACCGATATCGATACTAGTATCGGTACATCCCTAGAAAATTCCTTTACTCAGTTCTGAACCCCTTGAAAAAGATACATTTTAACATGTTGCCCCCAGATATACTTTATTCTACAAAGATGCTATTGAATAGAATATATCATATATGACATTGTAGTGATGAACTGTGACTACATTTTTATAGCTTTCGATACAGTAGGGTTAAAGCAGAGCCATGTGTTTTCTTACTTGAATCTTGGTGTGGTCCCTGTATTTCTTCCAGATCTGTGCAGTGATCCAGTGTGAAGTTTCCTGTAATAAAGACCAGTCACTGCTGCTCTCTCTTCTTGTACAGGGTGACTGGTCTGGTCTGTGGGGGTAGCCCCACTGCAAGGGTTAAGATTTGATTCGCCCGGAGTTCTGCTTTAAGTTGAAGTGTTTGTTCCTGGAACTCAGCTTTAAAACCTCTGACAGGTTATTTTATTTACTGTCTGTAAACTTTTGGGAAGATTTCGCCTTCACTGCCTGTCTTAAAGATGTAAGAGGAAGCAAATGAAAATCTCTACAAAGTGAGGGGAATTCCCCTCCTAGATAGTTGTCACTGGAACAGATGTCCCCATTGAAATATCTAACTTTCATTTCTGCTATTGTGACAGCTGTAAAATGTTGGATTTTCCATCACTTTCTGCCCCAATAACAATGGTCACCAGGATGAATAAAAGGGGTACAGACAGCATTCCAATGCTTCCCTGCTCAATCCAAAACTATAATAAATAAAGTTTAAAAGAGAATTATGGCCAAACCTTTGTGGCTTTAGTTCTCTTTTGGGTCACAGGAGGACATTTACCAATATGCTCCTGTGACCCAAACTCAGCATATAGCGAGCGGGTTACTGCCCACTATATGCTGACAGCGCAGACCAGCGCTGCTGACAAGATAGATCCCAACAATATTGTCAGGATCCACCCTGCTGCCTGATTGACAGCTGGCTCAGCCTCTCTAGAGCCAAGGCCAGCTGTACCCGCCCACTCCTCTGTCTGTCCCTCCAATGAGCACTGTAGGAGCAGAGAGAGGAGGAGGAATCCCTGTGGGGAGCAGTGAATGACAGTTACTCCTCTCTGCAAGGAGAAGCCGTGAGCTGAGTCATTAATGATTTGTGATTGCTCAGCTCTTAGTATATAAAGGCGGCAGGGCCGGTGCTAGGATTGTAGTCAAGGTGGGCAAGGTGCAATTTTGCGCCCCACCGATTCCGACCCCCACCCCCTGTAAAAACAGGGCATTTTGACAAGTATTGTACTTGTCAAAATGCCCCGATGTTTGCGCTATGGTTTTTTTTTCCACTTACCTTCGGTGCGGAGAGGAGCGGCAAGTCAGCGCTAGTCCGGTGGGAGGAGCTCCAAGTGGGGTCCTAATTTAGCTGGCCGGCGACTGCCTGAGGTGCCGCGTGTGTCGGGATCCTCAGGCAGTCCTAAATTAGGACCCCACCTGGAGCTCCTCCCACTGGACCAGCGCTAACTCGCCGCTGCTCTCCCGCACCGAAGGTAAGTAAAAAAAAAAACATAGCGCAAACATCGGGGGCATTTTGACAAGTACGAGTACTTGTCAAAATGCCCTGTTTTTTCCGCCCTCACCCTGCAGCGCCGTAAGGCGCCCGCCTTACTTGCCTTGCGCTAGCGCCGGGCCTGAAAGCCGGTATATGACACCTGCAGTGTCCCACACCAGCTATAAGTATTGGGATGAGTACATTTTACTCTCCCAATACTTCTTCTTTAACCCTTTCGCTGCCAAGCCCTCTGAATCGCTTTTAACCTCAGCTGGCCACACACTGTTTGCAATTTTTCCCATTGTTTACATTTTCTACTGCTGCGTTGCTGTCGTTTGTAAGAGACCCCCCTAACCATATATTTTCTGAAAGCACGGGCCCGGTAGAATAAAAAGATGGCGATGCTAATTTTGTAGGTCTTGCGATAATTCCGCAAATGTTTTTCAAATAAATATTAAACCAATAAAAATACACCATTCAATTGATAAAAACACACTAAAATCAGTATCAGTGCACAAAAAAAAATACTTTTCCGACTAAATCTAAAAGATAAAACTGTATTGAGTTAATAAATAACAAATATTTGTACATTTTAAATTGCACCTTTTTGCGATACGATAAAAAAATGAAGTAACGCAAAACTTTGAATAAGCGACTTATGTTAAAAATTGTATCATAACGCTTGGTAATGCGTCACCCGGATTTTTTGTTAATAGCAGTCATCAGCGGCTTCTCAGCTGCTGATGAGAGCTATTATTTTACAGGGGACTGTCAGGTGAACCGTTCTGGTGTAAGTTTATGAGCCTATAGTAGAATGGTAAAAGCCCCTGACGTATGGCATACTGACATGGCCAGCTGCAAGCGGTTGTGTTCCGCCGTAAGCCATATGTCGGTGGCCGCGAAAGGGTTAATTCACAGCCAGATAGTCAGCAGGTTTACCTGAACATAGATGCTACAATGTGGGTTCTGGCAGAGCCACTAATTGGCTGGCTCTCCCTAAATGTCATCATATGACAACTATACTGACCGCCTGTGTGACCAAAGGGAGCCTGGAGCAGCTGGTAGGTAATTAGAGATGGTAGGTCGAAGATATTGCTTATGTTAATGAATGGTAGAAGCTCTATTACTTATGTTATAAAAAATGTTTTGTTCTTTATAGCTTGTATACATATATGTACATGGGTGCAGCCATATTTGCTCATTACTTTCACAGACAGGCCATACACGGAGTAAATTTTGGCTGGTCCTTGATGAAATGTAATTCACTCTGTGGGTGGCCCTGATGGCAGCTTCCCGCTCAGCATCCTTCGATCTGAAAATAAAAGGAGGCAATCCAAGGCAATTCACTTCTCTGATCCCCTGTCTGTCCTCTCTCCTCCCTTCTCCAAGTTAGTAGATGGACAGTTGCTGGAGACTGTGCAGTCCATTTTGATCTTGTAGTGGACAGGAAGTTCAGGTAAGCTGAGCTACAAGAGTTGGTGCTATTCAGAAACATAATGACTGTAAGTGCTTGGACAAAAATGTAAAGATAGACTTTGCTGAACAATGTATATTTCTTTGACCTGGATGCATTATTGAAAAAAAGTTTGTGAGTTTAATACTACTTTCAAGACAAGTCCGCTTAAATAAGAATAATAAATTTCAGTCAAATATAAATAAATACATGTGCCCCATAGAGGAAATCTGTTATATGTTGGGTCTCCATCCTGTTTTAGTCTCAGCATGTAAACAAAAGGGAGGTTTTGAACAGCTCTACTAAGAAATAACAACCATAACTTCCCCAGATAAGAAGGCAGAAGGATTTTCTGCAGATATGTGCACTTCCTGCTTCTCTGTGACGTCTTCTCGTGATATTTAAACCACAACACAGCTCTGGCATTTGACAGTTGGGGACGGAGCCCCTGAAATACACAGACAATACCGATCCTGTGCATGTTGCTACAAATGTATTTTCAACACAACATGGTAATATCATAGCAATAGTGGAATGAGGAAGCTGAACTAGAATCAACAATATTGTAGATAGCCTGATGTGAATGTGCAACTATGGTTAGCGCTGCGTAAATGAACTGTCACACGTCGGCTCTATAGATCGGGAAGTAAGCGAACACATACCGCCGCTCGCTCACTTCCCGATCATCTCCCTGCAGAGAGCGGTGAGTGTCAGCCACTGCTCCCCGCAGGGATCCCCCCATTCCGATCCCCCAGTGATGTTGGGGGACCCTGTAAAAGCACCATCCCAATGCCAAGGGCATATGGCCTGGTATGGCAGGGAGTTCTTTGAGAAAGTGATAGTTCAGTTGCATATTACTTGCTCTGGTGCTCTGCAGTGCCATTCATTGGTAATAGCACCCCAATGCACCTCTTGCATTGCAGCACACCACAATGAACTGTGAGGCACTATGATGCGTTGCAATGTGCTTTGCTCACCAATCTTTTTGCTTGGCTGTGGTGCATTTACACCTCATTCGAATTAATGGGCTGACTTAATGCAACGCAGGTTAATGCACAATATAATCTCCATTAACATGTGTGCAGTCCAACCTGATGTGAATGGGCCTTACAGCACTGTGCGCAATAAATGAGATGACTCTCTCACATTTTAGGGGATTGTTGCGCCATTATACAAATTAAGTAAATGTACTATGGGCAGAATGCTGATAGTACAAAAATGGCCGAAAATGTGGTGCATCCCTAGCTTCTGTTTTGACCTCTGATATGTCCCCAAAGCCCCTAACAGTAAAATAAAATAAAAATAAAAAATTTTAAAAAATAATTTTAAAAATGTTGGAAAAAAAGTCATTTTCGGTTTCAGCTTGACAAATTATTTAATTTCGGTTTTGCTCTACAAATCTAATTTTGGTGCATTTCGAGTTTCAAATCATGTATTTGTAGGTATCTCAACTCTCTCGTACACTCCGGGAGTCTCCCGCTATTAGATAGCAGCTCCCGGCCGCCTGGGAGAAAAACATTTCCTCCTGGGAAGGTTTACTCTGCTATAACTAGTAGTGTAAACCTTTCCGTGCTGTCTGTTTTTTTTTCTGACATCAGGGCCACCGGCAGTAAGAGAAAAAAAAAATGGCATAGGAATACATAGCTTGATTGCTATTGGCTATTTCAACTTGCAATAGCCAATAGCAGACTAGCTATTGCACCCACCCACTGCTGATGTCAATCAGCAGAGGGGGACCTGAAGTTCTCCATCACGTCCTCTTCTAGTGACTGACAGCAGCAGAGGGCGGGTGCAATAGCCAGCTTGCTATTGGATATTACAAGTTGAAATAGCCAATAGCAATCTAGCTATACATTCCTATGCTTTTTTTTTCTATTATTGTGATGGCAGCAGCTGTCGGAATACTAAAAAAAAAAAAAGCAAACACAGCAGAAAGCAAAGAAGCTAAAAAATTGTTTTTTGTGCTATCTGCCATCATTTCAGAGGGGTGTTCTCCTGCGGATGCAGGGGGGACAAAATGCACCTCCCTGAAATGAGAAGGGCTCCTCCCTGAAATAGTTTTTTTCAGGTTGGGATCCCTGGTGTTCTCTACTGGTAGGGCAACTGGGGTGTTGCAAAATCTCAGTTCACTCACCGCCCTTCATAGAAGTCTATTGGGCCAGCTGCTTCATTTGAAATATTGCAGAGCAGAACGCTGGGCCTGGAAGAGTGCAGGTGAGTGAACTGCCGAAACAGTGAAGATTTTGCAGCAGTGTTTCCAGCAAAGGATACTGTGGGGTCGGTGTAATTTCCAGCTCGTTGTTGTTTAATGTGGAATTCTCCTTTATGTATGCATTTATCCATTTGTATATTAAAAGTGTATATAAAGACAAAACCTTTTTTTTCTAGTTTTAGGTTTGAATATAAGGCATTTGAGTTGGGATTATGATAGGGAAAGGTTAGTTGTCTGTGCCTCAGTGTTGCAGATTCACCATTCTATTGGTATGGGTGACCATTGTCATTGTGACAGAAAGTGATTTGAGATTCCAAACTGTTAGCGCTGTCACTAGAGCAAAAGGTGAATGAAATCTTCCATTGGGGACACCTGTTCCAGTGACAACAGTCTAAGGGGGAAATTCCCTTCACTTTCCTCAAGCTTCCTGTTGTTCCTCTGTTACAGGAAGTGACTGGATATCTCGACAGCAGTTAACAGACAGCAAAAAATACCCTGACAGGGGTTTAACCCTTACCTACCTTTTCCAAAACTAAAAGAAAAAAGCATTGGCTTTGCATACCCCTTTGGGATTCCTGGTGTATAGAGGCTTTTTGGGGTTTGAGCACATTCAGGTTTGTTTTCTTTGCAATACATGAGTGAGTGATTGAGTGCTGAAATTGGCAGCAATTACATAATTTGTCACATGCATGCTCTGTGCATGTGTACCTAGGACAAGCCAAACTGTTCTAGTTCATTTTTATCAAATATCTTTTGGTCTCTATTCTCCACAGCAGCTGTACATACTGGGACCTCCTGTCAACTGAAGCAAATTTGCAACTTCCCAGCTTGTCCGTTTTTCAAGTGAGTTTAACCGCTCTAAATTGATGAAGGGAAATGGTGACCATGACCCTCAGACAAGCAGAATTAAAGCAGAACTATTAGAGCTATCCCCACGCTGCAGGGGTTAAGTGCTTGTTTATGCCTAGGTTCAAAAATAACAAAGATATACTCACCCAAAGCTCGGATCCATCTGGCTGTCACAGCACTCCCTCCAGTCTATCTAGTGACTGACAGCAGCAGAGGGCGGGTGCAATAGCCAGCTTGCTATTGGATATTACAAGTTGAAATAGCCAATAGCAATCTAGCTATACATTCCTATGCTTTTTTTTTCTATTATTGTGATGGCAGCAGCTGTCGGAATACTAAAAAAAAAAAAAAAAAAAAATGCGGAGAGGCGGCGGGCACCTAGCTGAAATGAAAAGGGCACCTCCCTGAAATTGCTTTCTCCAGGTTGGGATCCATTCATGTTACAGTTTAATCAGTTTAATACCCGATGCCCAGCAATGCTTGTGTTGTCTGTGTGGAAAGAAGGGGGTTAAGTGTGTACAACGTACGTAAGGACATGGGAGTGAATTCATGTTACAGTTTAATCAGTTTAATACCCGATGCCCAGCAATGCTTGTGTTGTCTGTGTGGAAAGAAGGGGGTTAAGTGTGTACAACGTACGTAAGGACATGGGAGTGTCTCTCCACAGACGTGCCAATATGTGGCTGCGCTCAGTCAGTGCCGTCTAAGCAATATTCCCCCCAGGGTAAGTTCAGCAGTGACTCAGAAGAGACAGAATAGTGCACTGTATGTCTGTCTCGGGAATTATGTATTTTAAGATTATCCACCAAAATATTACTCATCACTTTAGCCATCAACAGAAACACATACTGTCTGTAAATAGTGTCTGCTATAAAATGGAAAGCAATAAAATGGCTAAAAATGTCTAGACCAGGGGCTCCTCACATTTAAAATAATTCCCTCCATCCAAAATGATTGTGTGCCAGGACTTCTTGGTAAAGGGCAACTTAAATAGAAATTTTCAGTTTTGTGTGGCTGCTGAAAAAATGATTTCTGTAGCTTTCAAGGGCTCCTATAGACCTCACTGCTAGAAAGCTATATGGAGATATTATGCCTAACCAAAGAGGTTGATTTACTAAAGGAGTGGAGAAGGCTTACTCAGAAAAGCAAATATTCATTTTGCTTAGTGAATATTGCAAAACTCTGTTCGTTGTGAAGAGTATACAGGTAAGGGCCTGTTGACATTGCATTAATTGCTTTGGTGCTATCGTTTAACACAGGCTATTGCACAGCACACCTAGCGTGCGCTGTGGTGCGTCAGGTGCATTGCATTACCATTCATTTAAATGGCACACCAACGCACCTCCTAGTGGTATTGCAATACCGTGCGTTGCTGTGAAAAAAGTACTGCATGCACTGCTTTTTGTCAACACACCACAACACACTGTATTCTAGTAACACGTGTTGCGCAGCAACAATTCAAAACGAAGGCAATACAATGCACCTAGTGCATATAGTAATGTATGCTAGGTGTGCTGCTAGCAATGCGATAGCCTGCATTAAATGCACAGTATTGTGCAATTAACGCAACGCTATGATGTGAACAGGCCCTTAATGACGCAATAAAGACACATCTTGTCACAGTGAATGTAGCCTTTAATGCCACAGCAAATATGCTGTAGCAGTGCCCTATATCGCCCCCCAAAAATGTAATTAATGCCATTGGCAGATATAACTTAGTAAGTGTGCACTGTACTGCTAGTGTATGCACTCTTCCATTTGAGATGACTCTGCCATTCATCTCTATAGAAAAGGTTGTCGCACCTGTGCAGCAAAATAGACACAACCCAGCATCATGGAAAGCTGGGTACTAGGAAGCAGGTCTGGATGGAGACAAATAGAGGGATTAGATAATTTAAAGGTTTTTATAAAGTTTATAAAGTGAACATGAACCTTGTAGCTAACCCAACATTTTTAAGATCTGATCAGCGAAAGCTTCCATGATATTATGGGATTTTTAATGTTTTCCTGGTTCATCCCTAAAATGCAGAGAAAGAGGAGTGAATACACACAGGATTAAACAGAATTTCTGTACATTCATACATGTACTTAGGGTTCATACACACTATTGCGTTACGTGTATATGTATAGGAAATGATGGACACCGGCACTCCAAAGTAGATTAACGTCTCTTATACACTTATTGCTGTAAGTGTATTGTTGCATGAAACGTCAATAAAGAGACATTATTCTACTTTGGAGTGCTGGTGTCCATAATTTCCTATACTCTATTCTGACGGTGGCCATCCGTCGACTACTGATGCACACAACCTGTCACTACGGATTAGCGGTAAGGAGTGCAATGGGTACATGGATTGTACGTGTATATGTATGTTGCGATGCACATTCTAAATGGTACCCCGATGCACATATATGGTAAACAAAACTACAGTGCACCGCAATACACAGATGTCAATACACTATGGGGGGAATTTATCAATTGGAGCAGGCCAAATCTGGAGCAGTTGCCCATAGTAAACAATTGGCTTCTATCTTTCACTTTCAAAGCTTAACTGAACAAACTGAAAAGAGAATCTGGTTGCCATGGGCAACTGCTCCAGATTCTTTCTGCTCCAGTTTTGATAGATTCCTGCCTGGGTGGTAGTGGCCTGTGTAGCCAAAAAATAGAGGACCGTGCAGTGCGTTTCATGCTTTCTCAAGCATTGTCAGCCCCTGGTAACAAGGACCCATG
The DNA here is from genome assembly GCF_000935625.1 of Nanorana parkeri. Classification (NCBI taxonomy): domain Eukaryota; kingdom Metazoa; phylum Chordata; class Amphibia; order Anura; family Dicroglossidae; genus Nanorana; species Nanorana parkeri. The sequence goes on from NW_017306389.1 coordinate 1,292,537, forward strand.
GGTACCTGCCATGTGTTCACACTGCTCCAAACAAGATGGCTTTCTGCAAAGTTTGCTGCCTTCCTCGCTGTATGACCCCCTCCCACCATTACTAAAAGGAAAACATATAGTAATAATATATATATA
>NW_017306389.1:1292875-1294962 GCF_000935625.1 Nanorana parkeri
TAGAGTGGGACACTTTGAGCCTAGAATATTGCACCTTTTCACAATATTCTAATTTTCTGAGATTGTGGATTTGGGGTTTTCATGAGCTGTAAGCCATAATCATCACAATTATGACAAATCATGGCTTGAACTATCTTGCTTTGCATGTAATGAGTCTATCTCATATATTAGTTTCACCTTTTAAGTTGCATTAGTGAAATAAATTAACTTTTGCACGATATTCTAATTATTCGAGTTTCACCTGTATATATATATACACATACTATATTGGCAAAAGTATTGTGACACCCCTCCAAATCATTGGATTCAGGTGAAATTTCCTTGCTACTAAATATTCCTCGGTCAACTGTTAGTGGTGTTAGCAAAAAGTGGAAGCAACTGGAAACAACAGCAACTCAGCCAAGAAGTGGTAGGCCACGTAAAATGAAAGAGCGGGGTCAGCGCATGCTGAATCGCACAGAAGTCGCCAACTGTCTGCATAGCTGCATAGCTGCAAGTGTCAATAGCTGCAGGCCTCCAAACTTAGTGTGGCCTGCAGATTGGCACAACAGTGCGTAGAGAGCTTCATGGAATGCGTTTCCATGGCTGAGCAGCTGTATCCAAGCCTTACATCACCAAGTGCAATGCAAAGCGTCAGATGCATCGGTGTAAAGCACAACGCCACTGGACTCTAGAGAAGTGGAGATGTGTTCTCTGGAGTGACGAATGACGTGTCTCTCTCTGGCAATCCTATGGACATTTCTGGGTTTGCCGGTTGCCAGGAGAACGGTAATTGCTTGACTGCATTGTGCCAAGTGTAAAGTTTGGTGGAGCGGGGATTATGGTGTGGGGATGTTTTTCAGGGGTTGGGCTTGGCCCCCTAGTTCCAGTGAAGGGAACTCTTAAGACATCAGCATACCAAGACATTTTGGACAATTTAATTCTTCCAACTTTGTGGGAACAGTTTGGGGATGGCCCCTTCCTGTTCCAACATGACTGCGCACCAGTGCACAAAGCAAGGTCCATAAAGACATGGATGAGCGGGTTTGGAGTGAAGGAACTTGACTGGCCGGCACAGAGTCCTGACCTCAACCCGATAGAACACCTTTGGGATGAATTAGAGCGGAGACTGCGAGCCCGGCCTTCTCATCCAACATCAGTACCTGACCTCACAAATGCGCTTCTGGAAGAATGGTCAAACATTCCCATAGACACACTCTTAAACCTTGTGGACGCCTTCACAGAAGAGTTGAAGCTGTTAATGACATTGGACGGCTGTTTACCGGCTGCTACATTTGCCTAATGCACATGCATGCTATTATAAATAGGTAGAATGTGACACTAGCATGCCAAGCGAACGCTGTGAAATGTCACGTGCGTGAATAGCAATAAAAGATATACTGGCCAATTTCACAGTAAATTCTTTATAAATGTAATTTGTGGCAATACTGATAGGTGGGTTCACTTGAACATATGACATAAATATAAATTGTGACTTTTCTTTCTTTTACAGCTTTGCTTTAACCATTTGTTCTGCGTATTCTTTATCCTCCTTGAAATGGAAAACTACAATGTTGCTGACTGTAACTAAACACCAATGTCAGTTTCATTTTTAATTCATCACAGGCAGATATTTTTATCCTGTAAAAGTCTATATTTTTTCACATTATATAAACAGCAAGCGGGCTATATCTTTAAGGGAATTTATAAATAAATTCTGGGCCAATTAGGTATGTTAATAAGTAAATAAAATTTTTCTTGCTTGCGGCCATTTTGCTTGCCGATAATTTGCATATTGCATACATTTACTTCTGTTTCTAAAAGGTCTTGTGCTAATGATTCATTCCTAAAATAGGTGAAAGTAAATTTGTCATCTTCCATGCAGAAAATGTACAACCGATGTGACACATTATTAAAGGGAACTTGTGGTCTTTTTATTTTTTTTATTTATTTATGTATTTTTAATTTATTTATTTAGATATATATGTTAAAGAGGGCAGCTGCATGGAGAGCGTGGAAACAATTTCTTTCTTTCTTTCTTTCTTTCTTTCTTTCTTTCTTTCTTTCTTTCTTTCTTTCTTTCTTTCTTTCTTTCTTTCTTTCTTTCT
>NW_017306389.1:1297245-1304895 GCF_000935625.1 Nanorana parkeri
ATATATAACCCGTTTATCCCGTGATGTCAATGTAGAAAATCAATCCTCATTGGCCAAACCAAAAAATACATGATGCATGAAAACACATATTAATGCATCAAAAGCACAACACTTTGCATAATGAAAACGGGTGTAAACATACTACAACACACAGTAAAAAAGGACAAAAGCGCACACGAATACATGTGAACCTGAACTTGGGGATGTTTATTTTCAGTAAATGTTGATTTCTTTTTTGTTTTGACTGTTTTCTATACTTGTATTACTCTGTAATCTATAGATTGCATCTATTAACCTCAATTCCTTGGAATAATATTTTGCAGGCCAACGTATAGTGCTCTGCCCCTTTCAGAGTTCCTGTAATTCAGGGAGACAGAAAAGGCCAGCTGATAATACAGGACAGGAGTGTTCAGGAAGGAAGATGATGGCTCCACAACGCTTCCACACACGTGCACATTTTTTTCTTCGGCGTTGCTACACACACCCATGATGTGGACAAATATTTACTTATTTAATTGGTGAGTGATGGTAATCCTGGCCTGAGCTGTGGGGAGGTATAGAGATCTTCCAGCAGGGCCACACCTCTGCTGCTGAGGAGCCAGGGACATTTAACAGCTGAGGTACTAGGGCGGTGATCTGACATCCCTGAACTACATGTATGCGGAAAATTGACATTCCATAAGGCAGCTCCTCAGCTTCATCCTACATTTCAGAGTTCTGACGTCTCTACAAAACTTGTGAACTTTACTAAACTGGAACTCGCTGACTCTTTAGGAGTTTTGGGAAAAACCTGTTTTGCCTTAATAAGGTTGTGTGCATAACAAAGATGATGTGCACAAATGCAGATATTCCAAGCGATCAATAACATTTCTTTAGTAAGATCAATCGATTCTGATACTGATTGCTATAAGTAATAGCATGCTGCTTACTACTTGGCACTAGAGATGGGGCTGGTCTTGGTATGAACCCAGTTTGCCTATATTTCGCCCAAGTCTGCTCATGACCACTACCCCCCTCCTCCTGACCCATTCAGTAGTGGCAGCTGCGGCAGGGGAATTCCCTGCTCGCAGCTATATGTCACAAATATGCCTCTCTGCAACTGATTGGGTCGGGAGGATGGGGTGGCAGTCATAGTTTTGATGCCGCTTGGGTGATCTCAGGTGAACTTGGTTCACACCAAGCCCAGGCTCATCACTACTTGGCACATGCTCTCTTTCGCATACATATAAATGGTTGTGTAGACCTGTAAGAGAGGGGGCTGATGAGCTGGGCCAGCACAGAGAGTAATTTGACACTCCCAGAAGAGAAGAGGGCTATGATGTTCAAGGAGGGAGGGGAGCTGTGCTAGGGAACAAACTCTGATGGAGTAGTCAGATATCTAGTACTTTCAAAGAGGCATTGCAAGTGAATTAAAATAATTTACAGTAAAGGAAAACTCTGCAAGTAAGAATTTAAAAAACATGCCTGCATTTTTATAAGTTGGTGACAGGGTCTCCCTACAGAAGAACCAACACTTGGGGGCTACATAGCAAATAGCATCTGTTGAGACAATTAGCACTTTGATCAGGAGTATGTAATTACTGTTCACAAAGTGCAACATTTAGGACTATGTAACATTGTGCCCCTTAGATTGCTAGTCAGTGGGATGAAAAAATGCCCCAGTGTCATTCAAGGCATCAATTGGGCATAGAAGAATAAAATGCCCTGATGTTGGTTACCAGTGGGTGGAAAAAATGCCCCAACATTGATGGTCAGTAGGAGATGAAATGTCCCATCATTAGTGGTCAGTGTGAGGAATAAATGCCCCAGTGTATGTGGTCAGCAGGAAGATCAATTCCCTTCATGATAGGGTCTCTTTAAAGAAAACATAACTCTTGGGGGCTACATAACAACCAGCAACTGTTGAGACCTCTAACACTTTGACCAGGAGTATGTAATTCACAGTATACAAAGTTCAGTGGTAAGAACTGTGTATACATGGATTGCTAGTCAAAAAACCATGGGGCATAGAAGAAAACAATGCCCCGGTGTTGGCTACCAGTAGTAGAGAAAATGCCCCAACATTGATGGACACTAGGAAATAATATGCCCCAATGTTGGTGGTCAGTAGGAGGAAAAAAGTCCCTTGCATTGATGGTCAGTGGGAAATAATATGCCCCATCTTTGGTGGTCAATAGGAAATAAAATGCCCTGGTGTTGGTGCTCAGTAGGAGAATAAATGCCCTAGCATACATGGTCAGCGGGAGGAACAATTCTCTTGGCATTTGTGGGAGGAAAATTTCCTTGGTATTAGTGTCAGTGTGAGGAACAATCCTCATTTAGGCCCCATTCCCACTAAGCGATTTCCACCCCAATATCGCAATACCAAGAAGTCGACGGCCAATGCTGTTCAATGGAGCTGTCTTAGCTCCATGTCGCCCGTCGCTCTAGCAGGACCCTTTTTCGGCGGATTTTGCACAATTTTTCTATTTTTTAATGGAGCCCCACGTTGAAGGTCGCGCTACCGTCGCTGGATCATCACTGGAACGTTGCCCGAAAGTCGCACTATCCTGGCCGCGCGGATCCGCTGCAAAAGGTAAGTCGCTTAGTGTGAATGGGGCCTTATGGTTAGTAAGTAAAAAAAATACCCCAGTGTTAGTGATAGGAAAATATACCCTAACTTTAGACACTGTTCACACTGAGCGATATATCACACGATTTCAGCTCCAAAATCGCTCAAATATCAGCTCAATGTCGCTCAATGTAGCTTGTCCAATGCATTTCAATGGAGCCGTTCACATCTCACAGCTCAATGTCACCTGTAGCTTGTCGCTCGAGCTTGTAGCTTGAACATGCCCTATTTTTTGGCGGATTTTGTGCGATTTGGCCCAATAGACTTTAATGGTGTAGCTCAATGTCGCGCAACATTGTCGCACTACGTGGCGATACAGAAGTGTCACTTTTGCACAGAAATATATGAAGGAAGGAATGATGTCACATCAAGACCGCTTTTGATTGGTTACAGCTCAATGTAGCAGCTACAAAGTCCCTGCAGCAACCAAATGTGCACTGTAGCTCAATGTAGCTCAATGTCGCTCAGCTCAAAATCGCTTTTTTGGATGTAGCTCAGTGTGAATAGGGTCTGAGTGTTCATGTGAGGAAGAATACTCCACAGTATATCATGCATAATCCTTATCCACATCCTGGATCTATGGTAATGGAAAAGATCATTACTGGCCTTTTTTAGCTGACATTTCAGTTCCTACCGTATAAAGCATGACCTATTGTAACTATGACAAGTCAGAATGCTACATGTTGTAAAGCTGTGGCAGTTTTGTACCCTAGAAATTCTTCTTTCCAAGGATACAAATTAACAAGTTCTTTTTCCTCTTAATCTTATTGATTCCAACTTGGTATATCCTCTTATCTCGCTGGTGCCTGATGCCAAAATAATTAAATTTATCCGACTTTTCCTGACTCATGAAATAACTGAATAGCGTTCCTTTGCCAAATTCTAGATAATATATTACAGTCCAGTATACTGGAGCCTAGTACACTCTAATGAGGAACTTGCATGTTTGGAATAGGATCTTTTCTTATAAAGATCGTTCAGCTGGCAGGTTACACATACTGTATATGCACAGCCAGCCTTTGTTTGTGGCCAGCTTTAGACAGCACCCACAGTAGTGAATTCTAATGGATATTATTATACAGGATTTATATAGCGCCAACAGTTTGCGCAGCGCTTCTAGAGATGGCCCCCAAAAGCACCGAGCTCCAGGCAGAAATAAAAATCACCATTTCATGCAGTTGCAGAAATAATAAAATATACTTTTACATACAACTAACATACGTACCTAATCTGCTTCCATATCAGCCTCCTGTCATCTCCTTTACAACCTTTGGTTATGCTATCTGGTAGAACTGTATGAATTGCAAAACTGTTTGCCTGTACTTCATCTTTAATAGTCACTGATTGTGCCAGCCATTTGGTGGCTTGCAATGACGACACTACAAGGGTTAAATGCTCATTTTTGACTAGGTGCTTAAAAAAAGTTATACTCACCCGAACGGCAGAGCCGCCTAGCTGCTACTTCATGCCGGAAGTCTGTCTCCTCCTCCGCTGCAGCTATGGTTCCTGGGCATCCTCACATCCTATACACTGTGTATAGAACGTGATGACTTAGGGATCATGTAGCGGAGGGAGGAGAGAGGTTCCAGGGACCGGTCTAAGTGCAAGCCATCTCCAAAGATCAGGTGAGTACAACTTTTTTTATTAGCACATAAACAAAAATGAGCACTTAACCCTTGCAATGAAGGGGTAGCCCCACTGCAAAGGTAAAGAACACTTTTGCTGGAGTTCTGCTTCAAGCGAATGGGCTAGTGTAAACAGGGCCTGAATGAAGGAACATTATCTGCTTCTGGGTAAACCTTCAGAAAATAATATTTATCTTCAAACCACAATATCAGAGTCTGCTCTTGCCTTGGTTAACCAGTACCCAAATACTTTAGAAACAATGAAAAGCCTGTGGTGTCAATCACAGTCAAGAGAACATGGCATTGTCTATCTATCTATCTATCTATCTATCTATCTATCTATCTATCTATCTATCTATCTATCTATCTATAGATTGGAAAAAGATGAACAGTTGCTACGGGTAACAGTTACAATCTTGGTTCAGCTTTCATAAATCAGCCAAACAGCATTGGCAATGGCATTGTATTACTGCCACACACACACACACACACACACACACACAGGCACACACTAAATATGAACAAGAACCGACCAGCTATACTATTTTTTTTATTAATGAGATGAACCAGTTACAGAGTATTTGCACTTATTCAGCAACGTAGTTCAAAGTACAGGAACTCATGTAGTAACCAAAAGCAGATTGCAGCTTACGAATGTCAAACTCGATGAGGATGAATTGCAAATGACTTATATTGGTTTGTTCTTTGTATACTGACTTATTAAATACATCAGATCAAAGTTACTGTATTGGTACATCTTGGTTGGAACAATCCCCTATTCACAGATCAACCAATTCTTCTTGTGGCTTTTCTACCTGTACATAAATAAATGGTGTACCATTTACAGCAGTAGGAAGTGAGCAATTATATTGCAGTGACTCACATGTAAAAGCCTTTTACTAGATTACCTCTGAATGAAGACAGATACCTGTAGGGGCATAGCAAATATCTATTGTGATGTGCAGCAGACACGCGACAGGAATAGTGACATTAAAAGGTTGGTCTCTTCAGTGGAAGTCTTTACAATGGTTACGCCCGTGAGTCACAAATGTTGTTATAATTGTAAAATGCTGGTTGCCTTTTGTGTTCATGAACAGCTTTTCGGAAATGTGCTTGTCGCCTTTTCTGATTTTAAAGGGAATCTGTGAGAATTGTAAAAATGGTAAGAAGTGTAAGAATATTAAAGTTGTCAATACTGAGAGATAAGGCTAGAAGACTGACACACTGATTCTGGCTTCATGGCTACCAATTGGGTCACTATCCTGAAATACGAATGCAGAGGAGGAGTTCAACCTTTTAGGATTTAATTTGCTACATAACAGTTTCAGGTCATTGACCCACTAAGGCAGGGGTGTCAAACTCAATTTAATCGTGGGCCGCATCAACATTATGGTTGCCCTCAAAGGGCCGGCTGTATCTGTAAGACTATTCAAATGTATCTAATCTTTATCATAATTGCCTCTGCATTCGATTATCACCGGTTTTAGTAATAACTTAATACCTAGATCGGAAAGTAGAAGTCTAGGAAATGGCTTGGTGGGCCTGATTCGGCCCCTGGGCCTTGAGTTTGACACATGTGCACTATGATACTTGGTACAGGATAACAGCCCCAGGGGCCCCAGGGCCCCATACTTCTGTAATCCATCTAATGCCTCATACCTCTATATTACAAATAGTGCCTCATACCTTTCTATTACATGTAGTTCTTTGAACCTCTTTATTATAAGTCGTTTCTCACTGGCAAAAGATATTGTATATTTTGTGTTATCATGGCCACACGCATTACCATTGTACAGGTGTAATTTGATGCCTTTGTCAATGTAGTAGAAAAATATTTTTGTTATGGGCCAACCTAAATAACAACTATACTCCTTTGAAAATATAAATATGTTTTTCTAGTCCACCCCCAGGAGATGCTTGACCATTGGAATCATATCCTGGACCCCAGCTATAGAATAAAAGAAAATGTTTGGTGTTTTTTATATTGTCCTAGACCAGGGGCGCCCACTATTTTTCGTCTGGAGATCTACTTTTTAAATGACGAGCTCATTGAGATCTACCAACGAAAAAACACCTGCATTCAGGGGCGGGAGGGGGGCGTGGGCTGCGCAGGCAGGCCCCTCGCCCACAGTGCGATCGCCTGCATTAGTGCCACTAGACAGTTAGATGTGAACCTTCTAGTGATCACGCCTCATAATGGTGCACTATGATGAGGTTATTTGGTACCATCCATTAGTTTTCTTTTCCATCCCTATTATGGAGTACTCCATGAGATTTGTATTCTATCTGCAGGGGGGGTATGTACCCTCAAATATTGCTCCTTGATTCCTTATCATTGTGCAAAGTTTTTATTGAATGTATTGTGCCTTTCAACTGATGTGTGATCCATTTTTCTGGGATCTTGAATATTGTAAATCAAGGTGATCCACATCCACAGTCTATATCTTGTCTTGTTTGTATTACTGGAATGTTACAATCTCTTTTGCAAACAAAAATAAAAACTATATTGAAAGTAACAATATTTTAGTAAAGATATTTTACATTTATAATAGAATTACAGTCAACACCAGTAAACATGCAGTTGTTGAACTGCAGCAATACCAGCAGATATGAAGTCTGCAGCCAGAGTATAGATGTGTGGGAGCGCCACTACCGTCTGTGGATTCGGAGATGTGCGTTATGTAGAGGCTAATGACTGCATGTGTTTCAGGCATGAGCATTTTATTTTATTTTTAGTCAATGCAAAGTTATTTACTAGGCAAAAGAAGGCTTGAAAAATGTGCGTAGTGCAAATTTTTCAAGCGCTCCCATTGAAGTCTATTGGGGCCAAAACACTTGACTCTGTTGCAAAGGAAGCCCATGTGTACTTTTTTGGAGATCCAGGCGTTTTGCTACAAGTGGCAGACTGCTCAAGTGTGAACAAGGGCTATTGAAAACCATGGGATTCCCCCTGTTGATCGTTATAGCTCTTAGGCCCCTTTCCCATGGGTGCCTTCAGTTCCGATCAGCAGGGGTTCCAGACATGTCTGTTTACATCAGATTGCCCCCAATCCGCCACGATTAGGTACACCGGACGCAAATCTGTTCAGATCCGGCTGCCCTGAGAGTAATATTGGGTTTCCGATCAGATCCGCCTGAAAAACTGACAGATGGACCTGATCGGAATGCCCATGTTAAAGGGGCCTTAGGCATTCAAGCTACATAGTGCTCAGGAGCTAATTGTTCTCCCGAAGCTAGCCATCACTTGTGATATACCTAGGCTTTGTGTGAACCCAGTTCGCCTGAGTTCAGTCTAGCTTGATCAAAACATTTACTGCCACCCCTCTTCCAAACCCATTAAGTTGCGGAGAGGAGCATTCTACTTGCAGCTATACGTCACAAAGAGGCAGGGAATCCCCCCCCCCCCCCACCACC
>NW_017306389.1:1304934-1306532 GCF_000935625.1 Nanorana parkeri
TGCCACTGATTGGTTTGGGAGAAGGGGGTTCGCAGTCACAGTTCTGTGTGGGCTTGAAGAACGCAGGCAAACTGGCTTCGCATCAAATCCAGGCTCATCGCTAGTCATCATCAGTGACAGGCTTTTTTTCCTGTAAGAGGCCCAAAAATGTAATCAACTTATTTTTTCAAAAAGTTTATCCACAACGAAAAGCATGTAAACAGCTCATAACTTTTGGTTGTCCTTTTCTTGCATATAAGTTGTAGTTGTAGAATGCACCTGTGTTTTTGGGTCTGGCACAGTTTTCATGGGTTACAGCCCTTTTTTGCTGGAATTTGATAAAGGAACTTGTGTTCCAGAAGTTGCCCGTTCACCAGTCTGCTTGTTGTGCTGACCTTAGATCTACAAGGTCATACAAATGTCATGAACAAACAACATCTGCTGCAACCTCACTATGTCTTTGCTGACTCCCCTACTGGATTCCTCACTGCTCTCCTTTCCCCACACTTCCTGCCTGTCATTGGAGACAATCATTCTTCTTTACATTCCGCAGCTGTGTCTGGGAACACAGGTTCATGAGAAAGAGGGACTTCTCCAGATTAATCATTTTTTTTCACTTACTTGTCGTCATGATAATTTTACCTGTTCCTTGGAAATCCAACAAGGCTCATTGCTTATTCAACCAAGTAAAGGCTCGTTCACAGATTATGTGTCTTCACACTTTTCACTGCAGGTAAAATACACAGACATGAGAAAAAACATGTTTTCTCAGTTGAGCTTTTTCACACCAACATGTCACTCTGTAGCTTACTGCAAAAAAAAAGTTCTACAACATGCAATGACCAGCAATTTTCCATTTAACTGTATTTAAATTGTGTTGTTCACCCCTTTGTTGCCTGTCCTTTAAATGGGTCATGATGGTGGAGGGGCTTCTGTTCTTTCGTTTACAGACAGTGATTGGCTGCACTGTGATGATGCAATCAGAAACCTGTCCTGTCAGTTCCCGATCACCATTATGCCGTCAGATGTCAATGACAGCTCAGTCACAGTTCTGGGCTGCTAAATGACTGCACTTCAGAATAACAAAGCAACACATACATGCATAGTTGCCAACAATTCAAATAAAATTTCCAGGGACACCTTTGTTTGCTGTTCACCCAGCAAGCCGTTATATGTGGATAATGCACTTTAATTAGGAACGGGGCATTCATTTAAAATTGGCATGCTGCTACAAGAGGCATATCCATACCCTCTTGTACGATTTAAAAAAGAACTGAACTTTTTTCAATTTTAATAGAGTAAGGGAGAGTAATGACCCCTGACAGGTTGTTTTTTTTTTGCCATCTTTTTCTCATTGGGGAGATTTCTCTTTACATCCTGCCTTATAGACACAACAGGAAGTGAGAAAAAAATACCTCTAAGGGGATGGAATTCCTGGTGGTTAGCAGGGTCACCACAACAAATGTCCCCATTGGAAGAATTCCCATCAATTCCTGTCCTGATGACAACCCAAAATTTGGGATTTTCTTTCACTTTCACCAGGACAAAGGATAAATCTCCCTAATGGGGTCACAGGCAGCAATAAAAACCTGGCATACATACAAGTTTTGGCTTCAGTT
>NW_017306389.1:1307475-1310752 GCF_000935625.1 Nanorana parkeri
GGAAGGGAATTTATCAAAATGGGGGAGAGAGAGATGGAATAATATCTTCATTTGTAGAAATGAGCTCAGGCTTGGACTGAACTCAGTCCGAACCTGAGCATGAGGACCTCCGAAAATAGAACTGTAATGGCACTCCAACCCAATCAACTGCAGCCCCGGCATTCCACGTGCCACAGCTGAATGTAAACAAAAGGGCGGGGTGCTTGTGCTGACATCATTGACCTTATAGCCTTTTTAGGTAAATGTAATTTACCAAATATAGGCATGTAGCCATATAAGGTCAATGACATCCCTTCATCTCACCCCTTTGCTTACATCAACCTTCAGGCAGGAAATTTCCCACTGACAGCTGATTGGGCAGCACGGAGAGAGCTTCCTTCCATGTTTGGAAGGCGCTCCAGGGTTTGGAGGAGCTCAAGTTGAGGAGCTCAGGACCTGAGCTCATCCCTATTCATTTGTGTTAGCGCCTTAATGAACTGTGACATTTCATTTAAGTTCTAACAGAAAAAACTCAATAGCGTGATGCACCGGGGTTGGTGCATCAGCACTGTTACCTGACGGCGCACACCAGTGGATATGCTTTCAGCGCGGCTTGCTGGTATGGACAAGCACTAAATCAGAAATCCTATCATTTATGTAAATGCAGTCCCGGAATATCTGATCTGGATCGGTTTTTCAAACATTCAACACATCTGACTTCTGACTTGTTAGTAACAAACTCAGTTGACCATCAATACCACATATTCTTTTTCTTTAGGCACATGTTAAAGCCTATTGAACAGAAAACAAGTGTCGAGCAGACAGTCTGAATTCCTGTTTATTGATAAGAATAGTTTTATAAATATCACATAGATGGTACACAGGGGAATAGCAGTGTGTGTTTGCTCTATGCCCAGTATAAATTCTGCATCATGCCCCATGAGATCATTGTAGGTGCTTCCAATTTTTGCACACCACCAATTACTAAATCGTTTTTTTCGCAGCACCTGTTACAACTTGCAGTTGTGTGTAAGTTATAATGAATGCTGACTATTAATTTTAATCTAGGAGACAGCTTTCAGTATAAACATAAATTAGATGGAAGTACAATACATCCCTAAAGGTCTGGGCACACACACTTGGGGAATTTATTAAACCCACACAAGCAGTTATGAGACGCTGAAGTTTGCCAGGGGCTACGCCAACCTCCAGTCACATGACCCAGGACTATTTTCATTCACAGCTTTAAATGGTGTGCAGTTCTTCCTGTGATTCATGGGACTTTCATATGACAGAGCAGATCATTCTGTATTGCTCTAAAACAAAGAAGAACAGTGTGATTGTTCTGGAACGCTGTTATTATAATGTGATTGACATATTTCACTTCAATTACTTTATTTAAGGCAGCGTTGACTTAAAATGGACCTGTGCGTTGTGCATGCGGAGGTTCACTTAGTGGATACGTAACCTCTAACAATAAACTTCTCTTACTTCCCCATTTAAATTTTTATTTAAAAAAACAGTTGTTTTTTCATATGTATTTGATAATGCAAAACAATACCTGTTGATCCTGCCAGAAACTTTGTCAGCTGATAACTTCCTGTGCTCCATTCTTATTATTGAAGCTGGCCATACACTGCTCGAAATTCTGCTGTCTCGAAATTCAAGCCGTGTATACCTGTCAGCACTTAATTTTTTTTATTACAATAAAGTTATCAAAAAAATTCAATGCGCTGCCATCACTGTTCAGTTATTCCGACAGCTGCGGGCATTGACTGTCAGAATACAATAGCCAGGTAGGGGAGATTCACACATATAATTGCCCTCTAATGTCTGTGGTTGAAAGGAAATTAATTATATTTTACATTTATTTTCAGAATTTTTGAATTACATTCATAACTTACATTTATTTTTACTTCTTTTTATTAGTGTAAATATATAAAAATATATAAAAAATATATATAAATAAAGTATTGCTTATATATACATTTACCACCTACAGTTGGCGCAATCCCGTCAGTTCTCTGTTACTTTTGCGAAATAATTTTGCCACTTTGCTATGATTAGGCTATATTGATAGTTGGAACACATGCACAGCTAAAGGAGTCAGAATAGGGAGGACATCTGCTTCATCTCTATGCTCATATGGCTCTATATGATGATTCAGTTAGCCAGAGATATTTAGAAAGTGAGCAGCAACTGATGATGATAACGTTTTATTATTAGAAAGCCAGGATGCTTTGCAAATGCTGTATCCTGGAAGCACCATGTATTAGAGATATTTTGTAATGAAGTAATGAATAAATATATAAAGGCCTAATTTATAAGAGAAACCATTATGATAATAGCGACCATAAACCACTATAGTGTCCCTTAAAGCTGCAACCCTGGCTTTAGGCATCTTCATGTTGCCCCATATAAGATAAAAGTTACATAGTTACAGTAGTTATAGTAAGTCAAGTTGAAAAAAGTCCATCAAATTCAACCTTCCAGTTGGTCTAGTAGTAGGTACTTCTTAGATCAGTCAGCCAGTTGCTATCTATTACACCAGCTTTATTAGGCGGTGCTCTTACATTGCAGTCACACTACAGCCTAAGTCAATAGACTTTTGTTTGTTTCACATGGGTTTTTACTAGGGATGCACCAATATATCGGCCAGCTGAAACATATCGGCCGAAAATGGCACTTTTGGCATAATGCCGAAAGTGCCATTTTCTGGCCGATATAGAAATCCGTTCTTTCTCTCCTCCCTGCTGGGCGCTGCTCTGTGTCCCCCACGGGGAGGAGAGAAACTCTCACAGGAGGCCAAGTGCTCCCAGACCACTCAGCCTCCTGTCACAGATTGGCAGAGCGGTGCGTGGGCGGAGACAGCCAGCGGTGTCACAGGAGGATGAGCTCCGCTCGCTCAGCCTCCTGTGACAGCTGTCAGGAAGGAGAGCGGTACACACACTCAGCGAGCAGTGATCGCTGAGTGTTTGTAAATAATTGAGGACATAGTATGTTGACTATATCCTCAATTATGAATGAATGGAAAGTGTTCTACAACCCCTCCTGTTCATTCATAGTTGTAGTTATAGTGAACATACTCTGTCCTCATGTTATGAATGAACAGGAACACTCATAGAGGATTCCTGTTCATTGATAACAGGGGATACAGAAAAAGAGATAGAGGACTCTGTGTCCTCAATCTCTTTTTCTATTTTAAAAGGGAAATATCAGGGGTCTGTTTTCCCCAAAGCCCCTAAAAGTAAAGTAAAAAATAAAAATATTTAATAAAAAATGAATAAATAAATAAAAC
>NW_017306389.1:1311901-1340528 GCF_000935625.1 Nanorana parkeri
GAGAGATGGAATAATATCTTCATTTGTAGAAATGAGCTCAGGCTTGGACTGAACTCAGTCCGAACCTGAGCATGAGGACCTCCGAAAATAGAACTGTAATGGCACTCCAACCCAATCAACTGCAGCCCCGGCATTCCACGTGCCACAGCTGAATGTAAACAAAAGGGCGGGGTGCTTGTGCTGACATCATTGACCTTATAGCCTTTTTAGGTAAATGTAATTTACCAAATATAGGCATGTAGCCATATAAGGTCAATGACATCCCTTCATCTCACCCCTTTGCTTACATCAACCTTCAGGCAGGAAATTTCCCACTGACAGCTGATTGGGCAGCACGGAGAGAGCTTCCTTCCATGTTTGGAAGGCGCTCCAGGGTTTGGAGGAGCTCAAGTTGAGGAGCTCAGGACCTGAGCTCATCCCTATTCATTTGTGTTAGCGCCTTAATGAACTGTGACATTTCATTTAAGTTCTAACAGAAAAAACTCAATAGCGTGATGCACCGGGGTTGGTGCATCAGCACTGTTACCTGACGGCGCACACCAGTGGATATGCTTTCAGCGCGGCTTGCTGGTATGGACAAGCACTAAATCAGAAATCCTATCATTTATGTAAATGCAGTCCCGGAATATCTGATCTGGATCGGTTTTTCAAACATTCAACACATCTGACTTCTGACTTGTTAGTAACAAACTCAGTTGACCATCAATACCACATATTCTTTTTCTTTAGGCACATGTTAAAGCCTATTGAACAGAAAACAAGTGTCGAGCAGACAGTCTGAATTCCTGTTTATTGATAAGAATAGTTTTATAAATATCACATAGATGGTACACAGGGGAATAGCAGTGTGTGTTTGCTCTATGCCCAGTATAAATTCTGCATCATGCCCCATGAGATCATTGTAGGTGCTTCCAATTTTTGCACACCACCAATTACTAAATCGTTTTTTTCGCAGCACCTGTTACAACTTGCAGTTGTGTGTAAGTTATAATGAATGCTGACTATTAATTTTAATCTAGGAGACAGCTTTCAGTATAAACATAAATTAGATGGAAGTACAATACATCCCTAAAGGTCTGGGCACACACACTTGGGGAATTTATTAAACCCACACAAGCAGTTATGAGACGCTGAAGTTTGCCAGGGGCTACGCCAACCTCCAGTCACATGACCCAGGACTATTTTCATTCACAGCTTTAAATGGTGTGCAGTTCTTCCTGTGATTCATGGGACTTTCATATGACAGAGCAGATCATTCTGTATTGCTCTAAAACAAAGAAGAACAGTGTGATTGTTCTGGAACGCTGTTATTATAATGTGATTGACATATTTCACTTCAATTACTTTATTTAAGGCAGCGTTGACTTAAAATGGACCTGTGCGTTGTGCATGCGGAGGTTCACTTAGTGGATACGTAACCTCTAACAATAAACTTCTCTTACTTCCCCATTTAAATTTTTATTTAAAAAAACAGTTGTTTTTTCATATGTATTTGATAATGCAAAACAATACCTGTTGATCCTGCCAGAAACTTTGTCAGCTGATAACTTCCTGTGCTCCATTCTTATTATTGAAGCTGGCCATACACTGCTCGAAATTCTGCTGTCTCGAAATTCAAGCCGTGTATACCTGTCAGCACTTAATTTTTTTTATTACAATAAAGTTATCAAAAAAATTCAATGCGCTGCCATCACTGTTCAGTTATTCCGACAGCTGCGGGCATTGACTGTCAGAATACAATAGCCAGGTAGGGGAGATTCACACATATAATTGCC
Organism: Nanorana parkeri; assembly: GCF_000935625.1. NCBI lineage: Eukaryota > Metazoa > Chordata > Amphibia > Anura > Dicroglossidae > Nanorana > Nanorana parkeri. Next base: position 1,313,677 of record NW_017306389.1, read on the forward strand.
CTCTAATGTCTGTGGTTGAAAGGAAATTAATTATATTTTACATTTATTTTCAGAATTTTTGAATTACATTCATAACTTACATTTATTTTTACTTCTTTTTATTAGTGTAAAGATATAAAAATATATAAAAAATATATATAAATAAAGTATTGCTTATATATACATTTACCACCTACAGTTGGCGCAATCCCGTCAGTTCTCTGTTACTTTTGCGAAATAATTTTGCCACTTTGCTATGATTAGGCTATATTGATAGTTGGAACACATGCACAGCTAAAGGAGTCAGAATAGGGAAATAAAAATATATAAAAAATATATATAAATAAAGTATTGCTTATATATACATTTACCACCTACAGTTGGCGCAATCCCGTCAGTTCTCTGTTACTTTTGCGAAATAATTTTGCCACTTTGCTATGATTAGGCTATATTGATAGTTGGAACACATGCACAGCTAAAGGAGTCAGAATAGGGAGGACATCTGCTTCATCTCTATGCTCATATGGCTCTATATGATGATTCAGTTAGCCAGAGATATTTAGAAAGTGAGCAGCAACTGATGATGATAACGTTTTATTATTAGAAAGCCAGGATGCTTTGCAAATGCTGTATCCTGGAAGCACCATGTATTAGAGATATTTTGTAATGAAGTAATGAATAAATATATAAAGGCCTAATTTATAAGAGAAACCATTATGATAATAGCGACCATAAACCACTATAGTGTCCCTTAAAGCTGCAACCCTGGCTTTAGGCATCTTCATGTTGCCCCATATAAGATAAAAGTTACATAGTTACAGTAGTTATAGTAAGTCAAGTTGAAAAAAGTCCATCAAATTCAACCTTCCAGTTGGTCTAGTAGTAGGTACTTCTTAGATCAGTCAGCCAGTTGCTATCTATTACACCAGCTTTATTAGGCGGTGCTCTTACATTGCAGTCACACTACAGCCTAAGTCAATAGACTTTTGTTTGTTTCACATGGGTTTTTACTAGGGATGCACCAATATATCGGCCAGCTGAAACATATCGGCCGAAAATGGCACTTTTGGCATAATGCCGAAAGTGCCATTTTCTGGCCGATATAGAAATCCGTTCTTTCTCTCCTCCCTGCTGGGCGCTGCTCTGTGTCCCCCACGGGGAGGAGAGAAACTCTCACAGGAGGCCAAGTGCTCCCAGACCACTCAGCCTCCTGTCACAGATTGGCAGAGCGGTGCGTGGGCGGAGACAGCCAGCGGTGTCACAGGAGGATGAGCTCCGCTCGCTCAGCCTCCTGTGACAGCTGTCAGGAAGGAGAGCGGTACACACACTCAGCGAGCAGTGATCGCTGAGTGTTTGTAAATAATTGAGGACATAGTATGTTGACTATATCCTCAATTATGAATGAATGGAAAGTGTTCTACAACCCCTCCTGTTCATTCATAGTTGTAGTTATAGTGAACATACTCTGTCCTCATGTTATGAATGAACAGGAACACTCATAGAGGATTCCTGTTCATTGATAACAGGGGATACAGAAAAAGAGATAGAGGACTCTGTGTCCTCAATCTCTTTTTCTATTTTAAAAGGGAAATATCAGGGGTCTGTTTTCCCCAAAGCCCCTAAAAGTAAAGTAAAAAATAAAAATATTTAATAAAAAATGAATAAATAAATAAAAATAAATAAATTGAAAAAAATTAAAAGTCTACAAAAATTAATAAAAAGAAAATATTACATTTTTTAGGAAAAGTTAAAATAAAAAACATTTTCGTTTTCTGTTTCGGCCTGACATTTTTTTCTATTTCGGTTTTGTTTCGTTTTGAAATTTTCATTTCGGTGCACCTCTAGTTTTTACATTTCCATAAAAATCAATGGGAATGCCAGACCCAGTTGAAGCAGGTGAAATCCAGGTCAGAAGGAGGTCAAATGCACCTGTCAATGAATTCTATGTAAGCTCAGAACATTTCAAACTGATGTCAAACGGATGCTATCGATGCCTAAGCCTAAAGCCCATTTAAACAGGCCCTTATTTTTGAAATCCTCCTGTCTAGCAACCTCCCCTCCCAGTCTCACATTCACCTGTCTCCAATACAGCAGGGCAGCCTCCTTTGCACCATACAGCAGCTTGACAGAATCTGCACCAGAGTATGGAGTATGAACTCTCCATAGAATCGCATGGGGACTACAACTCATGTATGGGTTTGCCGGAGGAAATTGGCTGTGCAGCATCAAGGAGGTCACCCTGCCAAGATCTCACTAGAATCAGGACAGGTGAGTATGGGACTTGGAGGACAGATGGGGTGCTCGTGGGTTCAATAATAAAAGTACCAGCAGTAAAAGTCAAGGTGCACTTTAAAAGCAGGAAAAATGTAAATAACACTGAGAATATAGAGTCAAGGAAATCAACTGTGTAGAGATAGTAAAATCATATCCTGATATTGGAACATAACTGATTGTGCCACAACAGGGGCAGTACTGTGCAAGCTGCTGCAAAAACTACAAACAAGGACACACAAAAATATAAACCGTTTACTGACAAAGATAATACGGAAGCAATGCACTTACTTTGGTGTCAATGATACTTTATATCAAGGACTTATATATAGTAGTGTCCACTGAGTGCTCAATCCCTAAGGATTCCCCTACGTTCAGTACACCAGGCAGAACTGTTGCTCTTATAGGTTTCATTACAGACTCTCAGCAGCATGCCTGCATTGTACAGGGATGCTGCCAAAAGCAAGGTGACACAAGTGTATAGGACAAGTGCTGGCTTAGCTTAAACTGTGCGAAACACAGGGGAGTCCCAATGGGGCTTAAGTGCTCCATATGCACTCTTGTGCACAATTCCTAAGTGGGTTGGAAAAGAAAAACAAAACTATGAAAAACTGTCATGTCAATAGCATGTTCACGCATAAACTATGCACATTTTTGATTGCCCTTTTTTACATTTTGCGGGTTTTTTTAACACTTTCTTTGGTGTGTTTTGCAACCAAAATAGTTTTTCAATGAGAAGATTTGTGTTATGTACTACACGTATATAATGCATTTTGGATACCATGTCCTTCTTACCTATAATATGTGTACTTTCTGGTAAATCCAGGTAATCTGCCACAGGTAAAATGTATTTGTAAATACACCACAGGAAAGCACAAAGCTGAATACAGTACACTACTTGAGTCATAAACACAGCATATCCAATCACATCATCTTTGTTGTAATGAAAGCAGTAGTAGAGTATTGTATCATGTCAGCCATTGAATATTGCAGAACGTTTGGAGTTCAAGTGACACCCATTATTGGCTATGTTTGGCTTGAGTTTTTTTAAAGATGCAAGCTTTTGGGATTTCTTGGATCCCTTCATCAAGCTTATGTATAAACCCTTTAAAACGGATCCAAGAAATCCCAAAAGCTTGCATCTTTAAAAACTCAAGCCAAACTTAGCCAATAAAGGGTATCACTTAAACTAATTGCCATGTTTAGAGGCAATTTTCGTTTCACCTAATTTCATTATTTGTTGCCAATCAACTCCTTTGTAGTGCTTTCCTATCAATAAATTACAAATGATGGGACTGCCAAAAGGAAGGTAAATCACTCTGTATAAGGCAGGACGAAGCAATGGATTTGCTTTAAGCCGCCCTCCCCATCCATCCCCCAAGCACCCCATAATCACCCTTTCTTCACTTCCCCACCACCTTGATACTTCCAAATACAGAGAAGCATATGACTCATTATATGTGGCAGTGTCGGTACTAGATGATATCCATTAGGGATAGGGGGACAATCAGTTATGGTTAAGCTCTGACCTGAGCTTGCACAGGTATGTCTTTCTGCAGTCCTATAGCTGAGCAGAGCAATCGGAAAGTGTAAGTTAGTATGTACTGCTGATGCAAAGTACAGGTTTCCTTTAATATCAAGGCGGAATCTCATTAATCTCACACTGTGGTTATAAGTCATTTTACTATTCTTTTTTATATAAAGGTGTAGCATCCCCTTACCCCTGGGCAGATGAGGAGGACCCCTTGTCAGCTCAGTGGGTTAGCATTTTAATTCTCAGGGTAAAATCCTTGATTTCAATAATTGTGGGGTAAACAAAGAGAAATTGGGCACTTTAGAACATGTAAATGGTTTATTTAGCTCAAAAAAAACTGCAGGAGAGAGATCTAGGGCATAATATGACAGGCAAAAACACAGATCTAGACTTCTCTTCTAGCAAGTTAGGTAGTTGGCTCCATAAAGGCAACCATCTTCCCACTCTGCTTCCTCTGGATGTTCTCTCCAGTTGGGTACATCCTAAGGCTCAGGTTCTTCTTTCAAAAGGTAAAGTCCCTTTACTCTGGCTTCCTCTCCTTGCAGCAGTTCAAGAGGCAAAGACTGGCATCCTCACCAAGCAGCAGCCCGTGAGGCAAGAGTCTAATGGAAGGTCACCCCAAATATTTATCTCCTTCCCCAGCATGCATCACTGGCAATAAAAATTCCTAGTGATTGGACATGAAGAAATTAAATATTCAGAACTTAAGATCTTTAGGCCCCATTCACACTTGCAAATGGACTGATCACATGAGTCTTACGAATTGCTCGGTGAGACATGCAATCAGCTGCAGGAGGGATGGCACTTTACAATACAATGACAGCTGCCAGCACCCGCAATCATTTGCATGTAACCGCACATGCTGTGATTACCTGCGGACGATCACAACCAGGTAATATCGTTCACAGCATGCGTGATTACACTAGAATGTCCGCAAATGGCTGTGGTACCTGGCAGCTGTTATTGATGGGGCCTTATTTCTTCTTGCTCTATCAACTGGATAACATTCTCCAGCAACAGGCAGACGTGCTGCACTAAGTTTGGACTAGGGACACGGCAGCTGACAGAGTCCCTACAAAAGTAAATATATGTAAAGATGCCCATATATCTTACGATTATCGGACGAAACTTTTCGTCCGATGATCGAATAGTCGTACGATTTTCATACGGCAGCCCCATCCTGCCCTGATGATCGCAAGAATCATTTAGCCGTAATTAACGAAAAGCACCTGGACGAAATGCGGTAATTGATTTGCCGTATTTTCGTTAGCGCAAGCGCAGTGTAGATCGTACGACTTTTGACGGACGGAAACGCCACCAACCTTACTACAATCGTACGATCTAGCAAAGTTTTCAAACATGCTTGACCATCAAAAGTCATACGATTGTACAGTAATGTCGGCCGGACACTGCAATGCACACATACGATTATCGGCCGAAAAGTCGATCGCATACGAAAATCGTACGATAATCGTAAGGTGTATGGGCACCTTGAAGGTGCCCATACACCTTACAATTATCTGCAGATTTTCTGTGGTCAGATGGAAAAAGTGCAACAGATTGGCCCAGGTGGAGATTACTCCACCCACACAGTTAAGTGTAGATGGAGGAATCTGTTGCACCTTTTCCATCTGACCACAGAAAATCTGCAGATAATTGTAAGGCTGGGCACACACCTTACAACCATGGCAAGACTTTTGTCTTGCCATGGTTGTAAGGTACTTAAAAAAAAGTACGATCTGCCTATCTTTCATTGGCAGATCGTACTTGCGATGATCGCAAGCCACGCCCTCTGAGGGGCGGGCTTCCGATGAACGCAATGCCGAACACCGGCCCGTCCGGCTTTTATCTCACGAACATGCTACACACCCGCCGAACATCGGACGTTGCTCGGCGGGTTTTGAAACATGATCAGGTCCCCACACACCTTACGATAATCGTGGGAAATCCCGCGATTGTACGATTATCGTAAGGTGTGTGGAAGCCGTGCGACCTCTACTACTGTAAGGTTGCACGACTTTAAACTTACGAACCTTGCGATAATTGTACGATAATCGAGGGAAATCCCGCGATCGCACGATTATCGTACAGGCGTGTGGAAGCCGTGCGACCTCTACTACTGTAAGGTCGCACGACTTTAAACTTACGAACATGTTTTTTAAGTACCTTACAACCATGTCAAGACAAAAGTCTTGCCATGGTTGTAAGGTGTGTGCCCAGCCTTCGTAAGTTTAAAGTCGTGCGACCTTACAGTAGTAGAGGTCGCACGGCTTCCACACACCTTTACGATAATCGTACGATTGCGGGATTTCCCGCGATTATCGTACGATTATCGTAAGGTGTGTGGGGACCTTAAGGTGTATGGCCAGCTTTATCCTTCATTATATGCGTGTGAATAACTTAGGTTTGTGAAGGTGAAACCACTTAAAAACAATAATTGTAACACTGTCACCTGCTGGCTGATTACACTGAACTAGCAATGGTTTGACCAGTGGCCTCTTAAGTCATTGCTATTATATTTGCTTTGTTACGTACCTTTGTAGCATGGTCTATTGCTCAGATGTGTAAAAAGGCAAACAGCTTTTGCAGTAGTTGGGAGGTAGAAGCTCAGGGCCCAGCTTAGTTTTATGGTAGAAGGTGTGACAGGATCCTGCTGGGTCTCTAGCTAGAATTTCGGGGGATGCTCTCCAGCAGATGACAGTAGATAGTGTTTAAACAATGACTCTATTGACACAAGAAACAAGATGAATCTTGCTTCAAAAGCATTGCAGATGAACAGCCTTGGGGCAGAGGGTAGCCTGCAGAGAGCCAGGGAGCCAAACTGGGAAAATGGGTGTGGAAAGAGCTGGGAACATTTAATTCTGTTTGAAAATATTTGACGGACTTGAGCTGTATTTCTATGAGGGTTTTTTTTTTTTATGGTCCTTTGAAGAATATTATACTTTTATAGAATGCATTCTCAGTGTCCATGCACTACACAAGAAACACACAGATTCATTCCCAGATTGGAAGCAGAACTGCTACTTGCTTTGATGGCTGAAGATATCATTAGGATGAACTGAATAAACCTTCATTGCATGCCAAAACATTTCACTGTGAGAGTGCAGCCCCCATTGGGTCTATGTAGCCTAAAAGAGTTTCCACTTTATTCTAAAAGCGTTCTACCCAGGACATAACCAAAACTTTTAAGCCCATACCAACATTTTGATTGCCCGTCCCTCACTAAAACGAAGAGCTGTATGTAGGGTGCAGAGTAAGCTGTATCTAAAGTGTGTCATGGTGAAGAGGGAGCCTGTCATTAGGAGAAGTACCCTGGAAGAAGAAATGCCCTAAAGAGACAGGGCTGGAGAGAAGAAAACTATGCTGGGGAGGCCTTGGAGAAATAAAGTAACTGACATGAAGAACAAAATTGGTTTGCTTACTTATCTGCTGAGCTCTGCAAGTAGGCATCCCGTTCCTTTCCCAGCTGGGGCTATCTGCATGCATTCAGTCATGTGACAGCTCAAGTTTTTCAAGTGAGTGGATATCCTCAATGAATCCTGGTGGTAAAGGAGCATGATGCTCCCCTGAACACTCCTGCAGGACAGTAACTTCCACTGCATGACTGATATATAAAAAGTAGTGAAAGAAACCTTCTCCCTTCACACACCTGGTCCTCCTGTCCCTCATTCAACCTTGGGCCCCATATCAGTTGTTTGGGCTGCAATAGCTCTAGTTTTACATTTGGCTCGCACCAGGGGAGCACCATAGGCCTCAGCTAACACCTTCTAGTGTTTTATTGGGAATACACTATCATTAGGGAAATATTTTTTTCATTGTTATTGTGTCAACAGGTTCAGAACTTCATATCAGAAGTATTGGAAACACCAGTTTTCCCATCTCTGCTATGGTTGCGGCACCTTGCCTTCTATTTTAATCTGCAGCTGTTTTGCTCCGATACAGATTGGGTTTTACCACTGCATACAGGCAGGGGACACAGCTGATAATTAATGTTAACAGGAGGCTCTACTTATTCATGTGAAATGTGAGTTTTATTGATTTGTCCACTTTAAACCCTGATGGTCATACAGAAAAGAGGTCCCTCAGTTTTCTTTGTGGAAAAGGGAATGAGCCTTCTATGATTGCAATTTTAATTAATGCTTGTTATTGTGTGAATGATCCCCATACACTGCCAGGCAACATAAGTTAAATCACGTTAATACCTATTAGACATGTTTATGGATCAACGTAGAGGTTTCATTAACTAATGGGCTGGCTCTGGAGTCTGGACATATTTGAAGTATTTACAAAAGACACCTATGCGTGACCTATGGTTTTGGATATAGGCTTTGAGCTAATTGAGGAATAGGAGAGAAACACTGATGTTGATAGAGGTTAAATTATTATTCTTTATTCGGGATCGTATTACCTTTTTTTCACCTTTTGGAAGTCAGAACACTGCTTTTTGTATACCAGTATCGATGGGGGTGCATCAGGAATGTAACTGACAGTCCTTGTGTCTGCAGTCAGGGTGAATTCCCTCTTGAAGTTCCTCTGTGACCAGTTGCATGTGTGATGTTAAAATCGTTCATTCCCAGACACTTGTGAGTATAATTTTAATTGTTCTTGTACATCTAATAAATGATTTTACACCTGGAGGCAGCGCTCTGCTTTTTGTTTCTTTGCATGTGCTGAAGGGAATCCCTGATCTCTGTGAGAAGTAGCCCCTGAGCTAATAAGGATTGTGATTTGGCAGAACACGGTCTGAAGAATTTTAGCGCTGAGATACTTTCTATACTTATCCTCTCTCCTCACTCTCTCCCCTGGCTGTCTCTCCTTGCTCTCTCCCCTGGCTGTCTCTCCTCGCTCTCTCCCCTGGCTGACTCTCTTCTCTCTCTCTCCTGGCTGTCTCTCTTCGCTCTCTCCCTTGGCTGTCTCTCTTCGCTCTCTCCCCTGGCTGAATCTCTTCTCTCTCTCTCCTGGCTGTCTCTCTTCGCTCTCTCCCCTGGCTGTCTCTCTTCACTCTCTCCCCTGGCTGTCTCTCTTCTCTCTCCTGGCTGTCTCTCTTCTCTCTCTCTCTCTCTCCTGGCTGTCTCTCTTCGCTCTCTCCCCTGGCTGTCTCTCCTTGCTCTCTCCCCTGGCTGTCTCTTCTTGCTTTCTCCCCTGGCTGTCTCTCATCGCTCTCTCCCATGGCTGTTTCTCTTCGCTCTCTCCCCTGGCTGACTCTCTTCTCTCTCTCTCTCCTGGCTGTGTCTCTTCGCTCTCTCCCCTGGCTGTCTCTCTTCACTCTCTCCCCTGGCTGTCTCTCTTCTCTCTCTCTCCACTGGCTGTCTCTCCACGCTCTCAAAACTGGCTGTCTCTCCTTGCTCTCTCTTCTAACGGGAGGACACAAACTAGCGTCCTCCCGTCACCCTAAGGTATGTGTTTGCTCACTTCCTGATCTACTGAGCCGACCTGTGACAGTTTCATTGTCACAGGTCGGCTAGAACTATGAGGATGAGTGAAAAGCCCTCACCTCATAGTTCTCCTTTAAGAAAAAAGACAAGAAAAGATTTTATCCGAGGTAAGTTTTCCTTGTAACATTATTCAATGTGATCTTCTGTTGGTAAAAAAAAAAGTGTGAAAAGTAAAAGATCAACCAACAAAAGGACGGTTTATTTTCATACACTTTTTGTGGTTCATAAACATAAACATAGAGGTGAATAGTAGAAAGCTGCAGTAGACTGTGCGTTCAAAAAGAAATTCTGGACGTTCCAATAGCATAGGCTTTTTTTTTTCTCATTTTAGACTTTCGAGACTTAAGTGTGCGTGAAAAAATGAAGATATCAACTACCAGTGTGAGCATTGTCACAACTATTGGCCAAGTGTGTTCAACTGATAACGACTGAAAGGAAGTGGCTGAGCAGTTCTAACATCTCTCTCCATCTTCAGAAGATGTGGATATGTAACACGAGTAATAATGAATAAAAAATTTTATATACAATATAAAATGTATAATATACGGTAGTTTTATATATATAATGCATTATCAAGATGATAGTTGCAACTAAAACCACTGACACTGGGTGATTATGCAAATCCCATGTTACTTGCAGTTCGTGATGTTCCGGGCAAAGCGAAGTGTGTGCTTTCCCTCTGTGTACTAAGGTAGATAGATAGATAAATAGATAGATAGATAGATAGACAGATAGATAGATAGATAGATAGATAGATAGATAGATAGATAGATTAAAAAAAATTATGTTATCAGAGATTGGAATTTGTAAATATTAATATTGTATTACCATTATCGTACATTATGGTAAATTAAATATGATGTATGGATGCATATTATATTATGACAACAATTTCACAATAATATTTATATACATACAGACGTATTTTTCATCCAAGAACAATGATGACCTATAAACCCCCACTGTAGCAAGTGCAGGGGCACCTAATTGATGGAGAATCCACCATAGATGTATAAGTATAAATGCTACAATATGTTAAGGGAGTATAAAATCTAGTGTCACTTACTCTTTATATCCCATCCAATTAATATCCCTTATTTACACTTTTCTAATTTTGATTGTTCATAGATTTTTATAGAAATCCTCAGAGTTCCTCCTGATGAAGCAGGCCTTATTACCTGTGAAACGTGTAGGGTCATCCTCCATTCACTGACATAACAATGGCTACTACTAAAGGGATCAGCTGAAATCTCCCCAAACTGAGGGGTAAAACAGTATAGAAATATGGTAACAAAATATGCAAATGATGATATATATATATCTGGTCTTTGGTAGGTCAAGGCCTTGTGAGGTTTCATGGCACATGATTATTGTATCTCATATGAAGGCCTTATAATGAAACAGGCAAGTCTTAATTTTTATGCATAGTCTGAATGAACCTTAAAGGAGAACTATGAGGTGAGTGCTTTTCACTCACCTCATAATTCTAGCCGACCTGTGACAATGAGACTGTCACAGGTCGGCTCAGTAGATCAGGAGGTGAGCGAACACATATCGGCGTTCGCTCACCTCTCGATCCTGTCACGGCTCTCTGCCGTGACAGGGGAGGGGCTGTATTCCTCCCTCCCCTCTCTGTCTGGCGGCACGGACGGGGGAGGGGGCGAGTACAGCTGGCCCTGCCTCTAGATAGGCAGAGCCAACTGTCACTCACGCAGCTGGGCGGATCCCGGCATAATTGTCGGGATCCGCTTTAGCTGCGGCGTCTTAGGCTGGGTTCACACCTAGGCGGACTGAATATGCACGTTTTTCGCGCTGTTTTTTTACCGCGATTCGCGGTAAAAAAACCGTGCGAATACCGCGCGTTTCCGAGGGATTCTTGGCTGTATCCCAATGGAACATGTACTTCTTTGGGCGTAGGGCGGTTTCCCGCACGTTCGTACTCGCGGAAAACCGCCCAGATGGGAACCATGCACATTGAAAATAATGGCATTTCCCTGTTTGAGCGTTTTTTCGCGAGTACGAAAGCGCGGAAAAACGCCTAGGTGTGAACCCAGCCTTAGTATACCGCGAGCTGCTGCTCGCGGTATACTGAGACTAGGGTGACGGGAGGACGCTAGTTTGTGTCCTCCCGTTACCCTTAGGAAAACTATGGGGAAAAGCCTTAACCCCATAGTTCTCCTTTAAGTTGCGCTGCCAACCCATTCACAATGAATGTGTGCCTTATCACAGTACAACTAAAAGTTCAATAATATGACAAGTCCCATTGATTTAAGGATACAACAAGGTACCTGCTATTACTGTTGTTAACCAATAAAGCATAATCTGCATCCAACTTTATTTCCTATCTCATCTTGCTACTAAGGCTGTATTTCCTAAAAGCTAAATGCCAGGTTTAAATATTTGTATATACTTACATTGGCCTAGCTTGACACAATGTATGTATATATAAATGATCCCTAGCAGGGCCACAGAGGTTGTATAATACACTGTAGTAGCTGCAGCCACATTAGTTCCTATACCAGGTCTAGGAACAGCCGCTGTGCTGAGCAACTTCCCCATTGATGTTAAAACAAAGCAGGTCTCTTGCTTAGCACAGCGGCCATTTGGAGGACTAGTATTTTTGCAAAGAATACTAGAACTTCTGTGATTAGACAAGAGGCAGTGCCATGGCATCACTGCCCCTCATCCAATCAGAGAACACCTAGTATTTATTGACAAAATACCTAGAAGACAATGTAATACATTTGTAATAGCTGCAGCTACCACAGTGTATTACACGTTCCCTGTGGCCCTGCCCGGGATCATTTATATATACTTACATTGTGCCAAGCAGAACCAACTTCTGTGCTAAATTCATGCCCATGGAGATAAGTCCTGCCCACCTGAAATTTTCATTGTCCACCGAGAGCTCCCCTACTGGCCACTGTGGTATTCTTGGCACGTGAATATAATTCAGTCCAGAACTGAAACCAGAATCAGAGATGCACACAAATATTGGGTTTCTGGCTAATAAAGGTAAACAACACTGAGTCTATTATAAATGTTTTCACATAACTACTTTCACCCAGGATTCACATGTTTTTCCAATGATATCAAATTAGACAAATGTATGAATACTGGATGAAAGTTGTGTAAAAGCATTTATAAATATACCCCTTTGTGTTGTTTGCTCTTAGGTGGGACTTGTGCATTAATCACACAATACCAGTACTGCAATATCGTGCTTTGCGTTGCTTTGGAAAAAAGTACAGTAGTGCATGCTGGCCAGGAGGTGCATTGGGGTGCCATTCTAATGAATGACAACACGCCTAGTGCACAGTAACGCACACTAGGTTTCATGCGATTAATGCTGCACTTAAGTGTGAATGGGTAAAATGTTGACAAGATCGTGTTAATGTCAGGTTTGTAGGCACCTATGGCAGAGGCAGCATGACCTGTATCACACTTTATACGCAAACAAAGACGGATGATTTTAAATGATCAGAATACTCATTATAGTGACACATAGTAGGATATTAGTGCAAACGGGGTTTAAACTTGAGTTTCACTTGAAACAAATCAAAAAGAAAAATTCCAGCTCATTGTGACAGCCTTGTAGTATTTCCTGGCTGACATTAGTGGGTTTGTCTCCAGGCAGCTCTTGTAATTAAAATCTCTTTTCTGCCTCAGGGGTTAAATCAGCAGGAGTTCCTTACAGATCTCATTTCGTACCAAAGCTGCAAAAATATGCAAAGACATGGAAATAATAAAATAATAAGACAAGAGTCCCTCTCCAAAAAAAAAAAAAATAATTCTGCTCATCAAGTCAAATCCAAAAGGCCGTTTTTAGCATGTAACATAATATATTGTAATGTCCTGCCGGAGAAAGGTCTACAAGGCATTCACTGTAGATTTGCACTTAGCTGTTGAAATGCCAGGCCTTGTAAATAATTAACACTGTGTCACAACTATTACATTTTCTGGCTCACGCATGGCAAGTTACGGATGACTTTACATAACACGCCACCTCGAATAAATATGCCAATCAAATTGCGAGGAATAGCTGTAAAACGTATGAAAACCTCTCTGCCATAGATCGCATCCGCAGACAGCTCTTCGGGGGCTTCGGCGACACTGACAATTTTTTTTATGGGCTGGAATAAAATAAATAAATTAAGGTTCTTAAAAAACCCAGGGTGCCACAACTGGGGGACAAAAAAAAAGGCGCAGCCGTCTCATTACAGAATCACTGAGGAAAAGAAGAGATTAACCCAGTTTGACGTCTGGTGGTGATAATCGGTCATGGCTTGTAATCTTTACAGACAAAACTGTGTCTACATTGAGGGGAGCGCAGGCTCTCTGTCCAGGCTTCCTCATCCCTCTAGTCACTTTTAACTCTCTACTGCTGTGATGGTTTGATAAGAAATACTCTTACGCCACGGCCTCCTGAGCAGGAAGCTGGCTGACGCAGCAGTCTTTGCTGTGCCGCAATACGTTGGAAGCCGATTCATAATTTGTGCAATTAATTTTTGGTGCTAGAACTGTTCACTGTTGGAAAGATTCTGGCTTCCTGGAACTTAAAGTGGAACTTCACCCTTATCTTAAAAATGACAACAAAGACACCTTTAGAAATGTTTAGTAATGGCAATCTACAAACAGATACAGTACTTATAGACAATTGCCTTTTTTTCTTATTCTTTGCATACCTTATTTTTTATTTTCCTCCCCATTCTTCTCACGGTGGCCATTTTCAGTAAGGGCAGACAAATCCATATGCCTCCCTCTGGGCCTGCCTCCTGTGAGAGGGCATATCATCTGAGGGGAAAATGACTTTTCCCCTGAGATCCTGCAAGATTTTGCCGTTTACAGGTGAGACTTCCCAGGAAGGCACTGGTGATGTAGTCTCCCCAAATTGCATCTATGAGGCAGGGCTACATCACCAATGCCTTACTCAATCAGGAAGCGGAAAAACAGTAATTGTAAGTAAAAGAAAGAAAAAATGTTTAGCTGATGAACGTAGGATGATTTCATATCGGCATGCAGAGCCACATGCAATTTTTAGTGAAAGGAGTAAAAGTCTGCTTTAAAAACTCCGGCCATGACAAAAACGTTTCTATTGCTTTTCTTTTAGAAATCTAACCTTTTAAAGTGACATTAAAATCACATCATCCCCCCTCCCCCAATGCTACGTTAAGGACTTACCTTAATGGCTTGTTCACACCAAATGCAGACCAGATCTGCATGAGTTTCTGCACGCGCAGTGCAGAGTGTTATACTGCGTTTTTTCCACGTTTTTGATGCGTTCCGGGATGTTTTGGGGTTTGTTTGTTTTTAGAAAGGGCTTTTGCATGCTTTCCAGAGCAGGTAAAATAGGCCTTGCTGCCTTTTTCTTTTTTACATGCTCTGGAAATGAACGCTGCGGTGTGAACTAGAGCCCAAAATACCATTGGAATACATTGGACGCAGTTTTGATCCAATCTTTAACTGCTCTGCTCTGCTTCTGGAACGCGCTTGGTGTGAACAAGCCCTTAGTGATGCTTCTTGATCCAATCATCTTCTTCTTTACAGCAGTTTTCAGGAGTCCCCTCAGCGCTGGTGCCGGTCTCTGATCCAGCGCAAACTCTTCGTGTCCCATGGTGTCTGTCTGACGTGCACGCTCACGGCTGCATGCATTTACCTCTACTGTGTCTCTCTTCTTCAATGATCTCCACTGTGCATGCACCCGCACTCATTCTCCTGCATGGCCGCTCAAGAAGCTGGATTTTACAGCCGGGAGCGAGCGGCGGAGGCAGAGGTAAGTTTTTACATATTTGGTAACTTTTCTCTTTTTTAAAATGTTTTTGCGAATATCTACTGCCTTAAAAAATTTGGTCTCAGTTTCTAAAGCTGGAAGGTTACTAATGTGAAAATTAGACAATCACCTAAATCAGACATCACAAATGCTTCTCTCTGTCCACTGTCCCTCCAAGCGGTCTTAGGATCAGACATCTTATGCAGGTCCATTAACCTGTGCTCGACATGAGAACTCCGAGGGACATTTCATAGCCGGAGTGGAAGGGGAGAGAGGTGAGCGCTGACTGCCGAGAGAGCCAGGATCAGGCCAGTAAAACAGTTTGATTTGAGTCCCCTAGAAAAACTGAGCACATTATCCTTGCAGTGTGGAAATAGCCCCACTGCAAGGGTACATTTTTTTCTTTGCCTGGAGATGGGCTTTAAAGTGGGATGATTTAACCTTCTTTAGCCTTCTTTAATAAACACTAATGACTGACCCAAGGACAACACCACCTTCAGTGAAGATGTCACTCAGACCTGGACACAAATAGAGCCTTGGCCTGTTTCTCATTGGATGCCTTGGGGACATTAAAGTACATGCGTATTGCATAAGAAACAATGTAATTAAAGCTTTAAAAATGAACAAATGTGACACTTAGAAGAAAAACAGCCTTAATGTCCCCTAAGTGTCAAGTCTTGTTTAAGTCATAAATGATGTTTCAGCAAGTAGTATTCGAGGAGAAAAAAATCTCAAATGTTCTAATTAAAGACATTTTGAAGTGGAAATGTTCCTGCACAGTATCACTGCAGACTGCAGTCCCAAAACTGATGATGCTAAACAACACAGTGGGGGGAAAGAGGGGCAAACATTCTAAAAGTTATCTCTCTCATTGTGCCTTTTTAGATTGCTTCCTAATAAGGTTTCCTATACATCGATACAGGTGCAAGTTGCAGCTCGAAAACCATATTAATAGTTCAGATAAGAGAATCCATCTTTTTCTTTATGTAAAAATAGTACTGTCAGCTGCAAAATGGTCATTTGAAATAATCTTCAAGGGAGGATGTGCACTTGTTTCAAGAGATATATTAGCTGCACCAAGTTACAAAAAAACATTGAATATTTGCTCCTGTGTTCATCCAGTGTACAATTATTTGTAGATCGGATGTACAGTTTGCATAGGAGCAAATACATGCATACTTTCTGAAGGAAAGTCCACCCACCTCCTATTCCTCTGTGGCCCTAATGTCCTTCCAGGCAGAGGCTGCACACAAGTTGTCATGGCATCACATTGTATTTTTTCCTATTGCAAGTGTCCTCCAAATTTTTCCAGGTATGTTGTCAACTATACATATACAAATATGCAACAGATTTAAATATAACATTGTCATTCATTGTTTTTATTATCACTATATATGTAGCACGACAGGCCCTATGGTAATTTTTTTGGACACATTTTAGTTTATTAGGGTCATTCTGCTATTGCATGTTTCAGGGTAGCCCGTAGTATACATACATTTACAGTCAGCAGTTTTTAACCAATCCATTATAAGCCAGCAATAACAATGCCTATGCCTTGGGACTGTGCTGGGCAAGAAGTTTTCATGGCACTTGCATATACCACAGATAAGAAGACAGTTCTGTGTTTGCAGGCTTCATTCACACAGAAGTCACTGTTCCTAATACACAAACACAGATGAGCCCCACAGATTATAGTGGGAGAGTGACTCTCCTAGTGTGATCTTGAACAGAAAGAGATCTGAACCCCCCCCACCCCCTCCATCATCCATGCATCATTTCCTTTTTCTGGTCGGCCCTCTAGGTCTAATTCATAGCTCTGTATATGTAAATGTAGTTCAATCCAAAGGTTTGTATCCATATTAAAACATGAAGAAATTAGTTGCTACAGGCAACACAGTTATTAAAAAAGCACCAGTGCGTTTAATTGATTTGTGTTTTTACTGACACTGACTGTTGAAGATGTCTGGAAATGTATGAAAATGTGCGTTTTGCACAGAGAATATTGATGGACTGTTTGTAGAGAACACGATGCTTTAAAAAGGGCCCTCTTTGGATTTTCATAATGGCTTCTTCTCTTGGCTTATGTCACATATATATTTGTGGATGAACTTCTTCTTAATTCTGAGTGACATCACGGGTGTGTGTGAGCTCCAGGCAGATCTAAAAGCACATGTGGATCCCTAGCCATTTCACCGCTTGAGACATGCTACCAGGAAGGGAGGGCAAGGGTGTTGGATGGGGGACAGGCAGGGGGCTTTTGGATATGCCTATGCATCATCTTTCCACCCAGTTCTGGCTCCGGTCTGGGCAATTATGTCACTGGTTGCCAGGAGCTGAGCCGGATACCGTCCAGAGCATCCCTGGTTGTTAAGAGCTGGGCGGGGAGATGTAACCGGAAAAGTAACCGGAAATAACCGGAAAGAGGGCAACAGGCACACTGCAAATTGCCATGCTGCTCTGCCTGCCACCCATGCTGCTCTGCCTGCCACCCATTATAGAGACGGCACAATTTAATTCAGATATGGGTTAATTATATTTCTTTACATACAGCTTCACAACAAGCATCTGAATTTGCATTTAAATCAGCCTCCTGTAAAGCCTCCTTTAAATCTCATCTGTAATCTCACAACATCTCAGGGAAAGGCTTTTTTCTCCCCTGACATGATGTGAATGGTCACATGTTCTAGTCACATGTCTAATCACATGTGCCAGAAATCCAGGAAGTAAAAGGAGATCTACTAACCTGCCCTTAGTTAACATGGCCACTGTCAAAAGACGGGGGAAAAAAGAGAAATAAGGTATACAAAAAATACAAAGCCGGCAATTATCTAGAAGTAGTTGTTTGTAGATTGTCATTAATGACATAAAGGTGTGTTTTGTTGTTATTTTAAAGATATTGGTAAAGGTCCATTGTAATCCTCTACACAGCAGCACTCAGAATGAAAATAAGAGGCAGCACTGTCAGCCAGCCAGATTTTACTGTATTGTGGACAGTTGTCCATCTGAGGCCTGGTGCAGACCTGGACGATTCTGGATCGCGTCCCGGGACCACGAGATCATGTGCAGTTGCACACAGCGGTTGCCGCACGGACCCATTGAATTCAATGGGGTTACATCTGTGCAGCAATTGCAGAAAAAAGGTACATGTACCTTTTTTGCGACACAAGATGCGCGGCTGTTTTAGTTGTGACTGTGTTCGATTGCAGGGGCAGAATCTTGGCAGGAAACTTCGCGATCCGCCTTGCACGACTAGGGTGCCATTAGAAAATAATGGCACCGCCAGCGCGATCAGCGGTGGTGGGCGACTCCGTGACCGCAGGGCAATCCACTCGGTATCGTGTAGGTGTGAACCTGCCCTAAAACAGGAAGCTTTAGCTTGACAGGAGGAAAGACAGATCACCGTGACCTCATCAGTGTGCTGCTGCTATTTCAATTCCCAATCACATGCTGAATGGGTGCGCAACTGCAGTCCAGTTTGCAGACAGGTCACATGGAGGGCAGGACCTGTCTGGCAGGGGTGCCTGGATCACAAAAATGACCTACAGAATTAGAAATCATTTGGCAGGGAAGGTAGTTCACATATACGTGAAAACTGTGTATTTAGCGGTTTGCCCGAGTTCAGCATTAACAGCTGTCACTAGACTGAAGTGTATGTTTTGTGATTGTACAATAACTGAAGCAATGTCAAAACAGCTTCTCATATTAACATTTCAGCCTTATGCTGCCACGTCAAGAAGTTTGTAATACCAGGAATTCCTGTGAAACAGGCTCATTCCCTTCTCTCCCTGATTCCTATGTGCTGCCTGAATTACAGTCAGAACATACCACAGCAGCCACACTTGTCAACCAAGTACAAGGATCTGGTGACAGGCAGCGAAAGCCGGCCGCACAGAGATTTCCAGGCATCTCAATGATTTTTATGATTGCAAAGACTGGCCAGAGTTTCATTGTGACAAGTGAGAGTTGGCACTTGCAGTCAGCAACATTTACAGCATATGGTATATGGAAATAGACTCTTGCTAGACTGAATGTGAATGTCATATCCCTGGTTAAATATGGCTCAGAAGATTAACATTTTCTCCTGATGATCAAGATTTGTGTATACATTGAGTAGCCGCAGTTACAGCTCTTTGTAAAGTGCTCGGGGCAGATCTCACATTACAGGCATGTGAGAAGTATAGGCAGAACACCAAAGGCTGCTGTAATGGATCCTGACTACTCGGCACTTACAATCGCTCAAGACACCTCAAGGCCGCAAAAGTACATTATATTGAGCATGTACACACGTGCAAACGGTCATGAGCATGCTTCCCTGTATACAGTACGTTACTTTAAGGCAGGGGTGTCAAACTCAATTTAATCGAGGGCCACATCAACATTATGGTTGCCCTCAAAGGGCATGTAAGACTATATAAATGTATCTAATCTTTATCATAATTGCCTCTGCCTTCGATTATCACTGGTTTTAGTAATAACTTAAAGTGATATTAAAGCCAATTTTTTTTTTTTTAAGGAGACCCTCCTGTGCTGGAGGCTGTTGTTTTGTTTTTTTTAAAGTACTTCTTTCCTCGTTTTCTAGTTTGTTCCCGCCATGCTCTGCCCCCTGCACGGGTGCCACCATTGTTGTAATGGAGGCACCCGCCTCCAAATTTCCCTCCAAGAAAACTTGCAACCTTTAAACCAATGTGTGATTGTATGAGGAAAGTTATTCAGATACATAGAACAAATGTAAAAACATGTGTTCCTCCCTCCTTTATTTCAGCAAGCACACACGATTGGCTACAAAGTGGCTGATATCTGCCAACAATTGGAAGGGTTAGATACCATTAATGGATGGCTACAACTAGCAATAGGAGAATCAGAAGGTAAATGCCTTTCAATGGATAAGGCTGCCATACATGGACAGCAGTCTCATTGAAGAGCTTAAAGGAGAACTATGAGGTGAGTGATTTTCACTCAACCTCATCGTTCGAGCCGATATGTGACAATGAAACTGTCACACGTCGGGTCAATAGATCAGGAAGTGAGTGAACACATACCGTCGCTCGCTCACTTCTCGATCCTGTCCCTGCAGTGAGCCATGACTGTCACTCACGGCTACCTGTCGGGATTTCCCCCTCCCCGCTCCGATCCTCCAGCGCTGACTGGAGGAACAAATGGGGGAGGGGCGGGTACAGCTGGCTCTGCCTCTAGATAGGCAGAGCCAGCTGTCAATCACACAGCTGGGTGGATCTCGACGGTGATGTCGGGATCTGTCCCGGCTGCGACGGTCTCATTATACCGCGAGCTGTAGCTTGCGGTATACTGAGCTTTAGGTCACGGGAGGACGCAAGTTTATGTCCTCCCGTGACCCTCAGGAGAACTAGTGGGAAAAACACTTACCCCATAGTTCTCCTTTAAACTGCTGTAGGTATAAAGTGCAAGCACCTAGAGGTGCATTTATCTGCAGGATCCTCTAATTCCCTCCGATTACAGTTGAACACTGAGCCATTCAGCCAGGCAAAGCTTTGGTCCTTCATTAGAAGGGCCAAAGCTTGTCTGCCCTTTCCTGTTTATCCCTGTTGACCAGTGAGGCTAATATAATCTGAATTTTGAGGGGTGGAAGGTAACAGCAAGCTCTATCAGAATGGATATATGTAATGCAATTGATTGAAGAATCATTTGCAATTATTGCTTATTTACAGTTAGTTAGAAAACCTGTTCTGACCACTGAGCCAAGCTTACTAGTTAGTAGAGCACTCTTCTGAAAATTTGCTATACGGGTGGTTGGATTGTGCATGCATGATCACCTTCCCACTAATGTTTACAGTCAACTGTAATGTACCATGGTCAGGCAACAATCTCACACCTGTGATGTCGTTAGATGCCATAATTAAGTAACCACACAGGTTAGAAAACCTGCCTCAATCGCTTTTACCCCCTCATCCCAATAGGATGGTGTTAGCAGCACTCCCACCATATGTTGGTGCCAGCAGCATCACTATGGCTCCCTGCTCTATCCATCTCCATTTACTTCCAAGATTAAGGAAGACTCCACAGTGCTTAGAATATTTTGTGTGCTGAGGGTGGTATCATTGTTTATGCACGTGCAACCACCCTCTTAAGCTGGCCATACATGTTTTTCTTGTTCAGCCCTGCCCCATTTAATGTAGATGGAGGAATCTCCCCTCCCAGGCTATCGTATTTTGACAGCGACAGGTGTGCTGCTTTCAGAATACCCAAACAGTGACTGCAACAGTGACTGGCTCAGAATTTAATAGAAAAATTTACTTTTGCAGAACAGAGGGGTGCAGACAGGGCTACACACTGCTTGTATTTTGGCCGCTTAAATCTATAGTTGGTCACAAAGAAAAATCAGCAAAGCACAATCACTGTGCAGCACTACTACTACACATTCGTCCTTTGTGAGTACCTTTATATCATTTTTTTATTCGTTTATTAAAACGTTTTTATGCGATGGAGGCGCTCTCTGTGTCTTGTCTTGGAGTGCTGAGGTTGTTCTGAACATGGTGAGAGCCGCCCCTTTATCGCCCTGCACTCCTGAACATCATTGATTAATACTCTCTTGAACCAAAATCTGCTGGCGCGGTGTTTGATTCTGTCTGCAATAATCTAGAGGTTGGATGAAAATGCAGTAAAAAAAATGTTATGTTTTGTTTTGTCATATCGGTTCAATAAGTGCAAAAAATACCCGTTGATTCTGCTAGAAATCCAGTACTGTCCTCTGCAATATACAGTATTATCTTAAGCAGTGTTATCAGCCCTGACTAGTTCACCTATGTGAACCACAGAACACATCCATTCGATGTTATAAAGGTAAGGAGAGTGGGAGGTGTTCTGTAAACCTTAAAATGACACTAAACGCAGGAGTTAAAACTTAAAAATACATTCAAGTACCCTAAATATTAACAAAACGGTATCTTATTTGTGTATCACTGGGCTGTAGATCCTCAAATCATCTCTGAATTGGTGCTGACACTGTCCTTCCTTCTGGAGGGTGCCTACTTTTGTTCCCCATGGTGCCTGTGTGTGTTATAAAGTAGACACCACTCCAAGCTAACTCCTGTGATGGACTACAATCTCACATTTAGTTTACTCATTTGTATTGTAGTTATAGTCCATCAGAGGAGTGAGCTTGGAGTGGTGTCTACTTTATAACACACACAGAGACCATGGGGAACAAAAGTAGGCACCCTCCAGAAGGAAGGACAGTGTCAGCACCAATTCAGAGATGATTTGAGGATCTACAGCCCAGTGATACACAAATAAGATGCATCTCTGTTAATAGTTAAGGTACTTGAATGCATTCTTAAGATTTAACTCCTGAGCTTACTGTTACTTTAAACACTGCTGCTGGTACGATGTTAAAATAAAGGAACAAAAGCCTATAAAAAGAAAACTAATGCAGCCTCTGGTTGCAAGATACTACATTTTTCTTATTCGATTTACAAACACTTTTAGTAAATTTTTATAGAGGTCTACTATATAGAAGGACAACTTAAAGGCGGGCATAGTTATTTATTTATTTATTTATTTATTACAGGCATTTATATAGCGCTGACAATTTTATGCAGCGTTACATAATGTAAATTCATATCAGTCTCTGCCCTCAAGGAGTTTACAATCTAAGGTCCCTATCTCACATGCATACAGGACTAATCTAGACAGGAGCCAATTAACCTTCCAGCATGTCTTTGGGATGTGGGAGAAAACCCACGCAAGCACAGGGAGAACTTGCAAACTCTTTTTAGATTATGAGGAAAGAGGGACAGAGGGATTTGGTACCAAAGGAGGGGCAGTCCCTCCAAGAAAGGAGCAGTTGAACGCAATGTATAGCAATATCTAGGTCATTTTACACTATATAAGGGTGCCCACACACCTTACGATTATCGTACGATAATCGCGGGAAATCCCGCGATCGTACGATGTTCGTAAGGTGTGTGGAAGCCGTGCGACCTCTACTACTGTAAGGTCGCACGACTTTAAACTTACGGACATGTTTGAAAACCCGCCGAGCATCGTACGATGTTCGGCGGGTTTGTGGCATGTCCGTACGATAACAGCCGCACGGGCCGGTGTGCGCAAGCGCACACTGCCCGTTCGGCATTGCGGTCATCGGAAGCCCGCCCCTCAGGGGGCGTGGCTTGCGATCATCGCAAGTACGATCTGCCTATTCAACATAGGCAGATCGTACGTTTTTTTAAGTACCTTACAACCATCGCAAGACAAAAGTCTTGCGATGGTTGTAAGGTGTGTGCCCAGCCTTAGGATGATTGTGTTCACATGTATAATTTAAAAAAAGTAATCCATTCTTGAAATCTAAATCTCAATTACTTGCAAAAGGCAAGCTGTCTAATGTTTTCATTAATGGATAAAAGCTACTCGTAAGAATAAGGAGAAGGTCAGCATTTACCGGCTTCACCCTGTAAGGTCAAAGGGGAGGCCATAATCAGTAATACCACACTGTCTAGTCGTATCCTGTGTGATGTCGTGTTGGGTTACTGCACGGCACAGATAAGATGATAAGAGTTTGTCACACCAGAGTCGTTTAATCAGTAAAGGGACCTTTCAGATATCAGCAACCATTAGCTGAGAAATTTTTAATCAGCAGGGCCGATTTTGTAAAAGAAGATTTGGCACACGACGCCACTTGCTACTAGGTGCTCCACTTGTTACTTATTAACCTGGGACAGCAGCCTTCTTCCAGCACAGTGCAAGATCAAAGTCCCTTCAAGTAAAACGAAATATGAGGGAATGGTACAGAACACCCCCATGTGACACTTTTCCATTTTAGATATAATCGGTCTGGTGGGTCTCATTTTGTGTAAGCTTTGATGTCCTTTTTTATATTAAACCAAAAACCTTTGTCCAAAAAACATATATAAAAGTCACTTTTAAAAGATGGTGGTGTTGCTAATTAATGTCCTTCCTTTTGAAGGTATATTGTTATCTACATTATTTCCAGTAGACAAAAAGCATTTAGAATATTGAAAGGTTAAAGGAGAATTATGGGGTTAGGGCTTTTCCCCATAGTTCTCCTAAGGGTAACGGGAGGACACAAACTAGTGTCCTCCCACAGGGCAGCCTTCAGAAATTTCGGGGCCCCTTACAAAGCTTTAGGCTGGGGCCCCCCTCCCTGCACCGCCCTGTCTCCCCCGCACCGCCCTGTCTCCCCCGCACACAGATCATATACAGCGCAATATACCATCAGCTAAAGAGGAATACAACCAATTACAATAACTATCCCAGCAATACAGTTATACAGCATGTGGGGGGAAAGGGCAGGCAGTCCTACCTGCAAGCAACGTTACTTTCTTCCGCGAGATCATCGTTCACCCACGCTGCAGTGTCCCTGCAACGACGTGATCGTTTTGGCGGCGGGAAGCGATGGGAGAGAGCTCAGAGCGGTGCGGTGTAAGGCATGAAGCGTGCGGCGTGTGTGGCGCAGGGAACAGGGTAACTAATCGAAAGCCAACTAATCAGTGATGGAAAACGTTACCGTACCAAGTGGGGGCGGGGGGGCCCGGACCGGACCAAGTTTGCTGTATGCCGCAGCGGGCCCTGTAAGAGCCTTCACAGCCGGATACTCATGTAAGGCGGCCGGGGCCCCTGACATTAATATCGGCCGTACCCCCCTGATGGCGGCCCTGTCCTCCCATCACCCTAAGCTCAGTATACTGAGACGCCGCAGCTGAAACGGATCCCGAGATTTATGTCTGGATCCGCCCAGCTGCGTGGGTGACAGCTGGCTCTGCCTATCTAGAGGCAGAGCCAGCTGTACCCACCACCTCCCCGTCCGTTCCGTCAGTCAGGATCGCAGCGGGGAGGGGGAAATCCAGTCCCTCCCCTGCCATGGCTCTCTGTTGTGACAGGATCGAGAAGTGAGCGAATGCTTCATGTGTTTGCTCACTTCCCGATCTACTGAGCCGACCTGTGACAGTTTCATTGTCACAGGTCGGCTAGAACTATGAGGATGATTGGTCACATGCTTGTATATAATGGCTCCTAGTAAACCCTTCAAACAGCTAGTCATACACAATTGATACATTATTTTACTCCAGTCATTTTAAAACATCTGAATGCTTATTGGCATTTTAAAGTGAATTAGTTACTGTAATAGACAATTTTGTCACAGGTAAGATACAACAGGACTCTTAGATTAAAGCTTTTTAACTTGTTTATGTCTACTCTGCTGCACCTTGATACTAAACGATCCTCATATATTCTGTTGTGTAAGACCTGGAATGTACTGTTACATAGACATGTAAGCTGCAGAAAAATTTGGTTCGGATAGTTCATTATTTCGGGATTTGGATCCGAAATTCAATTCGGTTCGGGTTTCAGATTTGGACGAAATCCAAATTTGCGCTAGTTTCGGATGAGTTTACGAATATTCGTTGCGAATACCACAGAAAACCTATAGAATGTAGAATGACAAAAAAGGAGAGCGCCCACTCTATGTAAAGGATCGTTTAATAATTTGCTTTTAAAAAATGGTAATGTGCTCACAAGAGAAAAGTGAAACAAGCGTATTCCCCATCAGAAGCCAAGGCGCAGCCGAGTCAGTTCACGCCCGAAGTTGTCTTCCTGCAGCGAGTGGCAAGGGTTAACGCGTTTCTGGGGCACGCCCCCTTCCTCAGAACCCTCTATATAAAGATATTAATACTAAAGCTGAATCTCCTAGACCCGAATGACATTCGGGAGTCCAAATTTCCGAATTGCATTTAGGAGCTCCCGAATGCTATTCAGGTCTGGGAGCCATATACATATATTACTAAAGCTGAGGCTTTCAGACCCGAATGGCATTCGGGAGCTCCCGAATGCAATTAGGAAATTTGGATCCCAAATGCCATTTGGGCCTGGGAGCCATATAAATATATTACTAAAGCTGATGCTCCCAGACCCAAATGGCATTCAGGAGCTTCGGGATGCAATTCAGAAATTCGGATCCAGAATGCTATTCGGGTCTAGGAGCTTCAGCTTTAGTATCATATGTATATATATATATATATGGCTCCCATGTTGCCATAACGAAAATTCGTACTCAGACCCATTCAGATGCATTAAACCGAAAAACACATCTGATTGGCCAGAAAAGTCACATGTCCCATTCAGTTTCATTTTTGAACGAAATTCGGACAGGATCCGTAATTCGGAAATGGAAATTCGGATTCAGGCGCATTCAGATGCTTTGGGATTTTGATTCGGAACAAAACGAATCGCACATGTCTACTGTTACATTACTTTGCATATTTCCTTTCTTTCTCCTTCTGCAATGTACAATATTTGAGGATACCTGTCCTAGATATGAACATGACTCAACCATCAATGTTCTGTGGACACCACGGTACTGGCAAGAAGGCAGATCTAAGGCCACCCTTATTCTGAGTCAATGATCTTTTATCTTAGAAAGATTATATGAAAGATTGTTCATCGGAGAACCCCTTCTATTAAATGTAGTCAGAATTGGTTGGCTTGTGTGACCTTTTTCTATCACTTTTTTTGCATGTCAGTTTTACCACCTTAAGATGATTATTACAAAATGTAATGACATTTCCCGTATTCAGAAGCCTGACTTTAATATCTGGCTCTTTTTCAGGTATATTATTGAAACAAAAAATGAATTATTCATATGAAAGATAGTTGGGATGACTGATCATTGTGCGGCTGCTGTGCCTTCACTATCTAATCACAGTCTGGTTTCAGGGAGGTGACCAAGGTGTACTCCTCTAAGAAGAACTTTGGGCAAACATAACCTTGCAGTGGGGCAGTTGGAACACTATTCCCATGTCCCTTGACCTGCAATAGACATGAGGATGCAGAGGGACAGGCTAACATCAGGAGCGGGGGGGGGGGGGGGGGG
>NW_017306389.1:1340640-1349428 GCF_000935625.1 Nanorana parkeri
GGGGGGGCTGGGTGTTAGAGGGGAGCGCTCACTGCCGCGGGAGCCAGGATCAGGTAAGGTTAAGTTCAACAGCTTTATTTGACTCCCCTAGACAAAACCAGCACTCGTTTTAGCTTTAGTTCTCTTTTGGACCACAGGGGGACATTTACTAATATACTGCTGTGATCCAAAGTCAGGATCTAGAGGGCTGCTGCCTGCTATATGCTAACAGTGCATAGCTATGCAGCAGCCTGGAAAGATCCCAACAATATTGTCGGGATTCACCTGGCTGCCTCTCTAGAGCCAGAGCCAGTTGTGCCCGCCCCCTCCCCTGTCTGTCCCTCCATTGAGTGCTGGAGGAATACAGAGAGAGGGAAGGGGGAATTCCTGCAGGGAGCGATGACTGACAGCCACCGGTCTCTGCAGGGAAAAACCATGAGCGGAGCGATCAGCGGTTCATGATCGTTAAATTCTCGAGCTATAGAGCCAGCATGTGACAAGTGCAGTGTCCCACTCTGGCTCAAACTATTGAGAAGAATACATTTTACTCTCACAATATTTCTCCTTTAACTCTCTAAGTGCTGGGGTAGCCTCACTGCAAGGGTCAGTTTTTTCTTTGCTTAGAGTTCTTCAAATGCAATCGGCAAAAGTCTGGTCAACAACCTGGCTCTGATGTCTGGTAGGGCCATGTATATCTCAGAACTTGATGGACAGAAGTAGAAATACTTGGCAGGTAAAACAGATCCCATATATATTTTCCAGCAGTACATTTAGCTGTGTGCCTGCAGTTCAATTGCAATGTTCTTATTAAATTGTAATACAGCCGTATGAGTAAAGGCATCCAACTGGTGATCACATGATATCTGAATTTATAAAGTAATGAGGTTCTGTTATATCATGGCTACGCAGTAGCCAAATCCACATTTTAGCTACAGTAGTGTACAATATATATATTCACTGGTGGATAATGCGAAAAAATCTTGTTTACCACGACCACAGGAGAAAACAAATGATGGAGGCAGCAGATCAACATCTGGATGCTAGCTGCTGTTGTGCAGCCAGTGCTTGGCCCAGCTGGCTGCCAATCTCCTCCGATCTGTACAATTCATACCAGTGGAACGCACAACAGCTGGGGGACAAGTGCACAGGCTCTGTATAAACACTTGCTGTGTTTGTTCTCCTCGAGGCCAATCAACAAATAGTCTCAAAGTTTGTAGCAAACCTAATTGCCCATAAAGAAAGAAAAGTACGTGGCATGGGAAGCATAGGAAGCTATTTACTAATCAAGCATGCAGGATCAATGAAATAGACGAATCAATCTGAGACTAATGAATAGCTAGCATTTTGCTGAACTGTTACATGAACTGGTGAACCTGTGTTCCCTCAATACTTGAATGATTTTAGATAAATTCTGGTTTCTTGCTCTGAGTCAGATAATTGAAGGAATGGTTTAATTGAAGATTAGTTGCCCTACAATGTTATATAATTCTTCTGTGCCTAAGAGGCTAAGGTATAGGGAGGCCATATGCCAAAGTAGTAATTTAGCAGCTGTGACAAAGAATGTCTGTCATTCTAGACACTCAGGGGGGAATTTATCAAAACTGGAGCAGACGGAATCTAGAGCAATTGCCCATGGCAACCAATCAGCTTCTATCTTCGGTTTACTCAGGTAAGATTTGAAAATGAAAATAAAAACTAATAGCGCCAGAGATGACCACTCCACTGAAGAGATATACATGCAGAAGTTCTACAGGTCGCTGCCCCACATCAATCAGGGGGACTGTGATATCTAATGAAAAAAACAAAACAAGGGGCGCCTTCCCTAGTGTAGATACATTTTTATTAAACAAATGGCAAAAGTAGAAAAATACTCACAAAAGAGAAGATAACAATGAGCCTTCAAAATCAAAGGTTCATCCTCATTTTAGCAAAAAGCAAGATACAGCATGTGAGAGCTGCACAGATGGCGGTTTCTGTGTGACAGCACAGTATGCCTAGATTGACGCGTTTCTGGGGCCACGCCCCCTTCCCCAGAAGATTTGGAAATGAGACAGAGAAGCTGATTGGTTGCTACTCTAGATTTTGTCTGCTCCAGTTTTGATAAATTCCCCCAAAGTGTCTAGAATAACAGACATTCTTTGTCACAGCTGCTAAATGACCACTTTGGCGTATGGCCTCCCAATACCTTTGTATATTAACATATTCACACATATGTATGATGTTAAAGTGAAATTAAAGTCAAAAGGTTTTTAAACTATTTCAAATGCTGGTTAAATTCCTTACAATGGAATCTGCTCATTGGGGTTTAAAAGTTTTAGTTTCCTGCAGAATCAGCTGGCCCATTTAGCATTGGTCCTGATATCTGGTTTTAGGGTGGATCCTTTCCTTTGCAGGGTCCTATGAAGCCACCCTTGTGTGTGCTAGTAAGCTGTGTGCGTCTTCACAAACACACATGCACAGCACGGCAAGACATTCCCCTGCTCAAGCCATTACCCTTCTCCTTGCTCCCTATTCCTCCCTTCTCCGAGCTAGTAGATGGACATCTGCTGGAGACTGTGCTGTCCCTTGTGATCATGTACTGG
The DNA here is from genome assembly GCF_000935625.1 of Nanorana parkeri. NCBI lineage: Eukaryota > Metazoa > Chordata > Amphibia > Anura > Dicroglossidae > Nanorana > Nanorana parkeri. The sequence goes on from NW_017306389.1 coordinate 1,343,202, forward strand.
ACAGGAAGTTTAAGGAAGCCAAGATGAGAGAGTTGGAGCCAGCTGTTTGGAAACATGATGACTGTAAGTGCTTGGGTAGAAAGAACAGTACTGAAATACTTTACTGGGCAATGTATGTTTGCTTGTTCTGGATCAATTATTGACAAATACATTGAGAGTTGAATATTACTTTAAGGTAGCAGTACATCGCTAGACCACCCACAGCTGCCTGAATACCCGAACAGTGCCTACATCTAATAGGACGCAGTCACTGTTTGGCTGATAATTTTCCACCCGTCTCAGTTAATTTTTAAATGGACTTTTGTTGAGTTGGGTGTTGCTATCAGGGCCACTCACTGCTCAAGTTTCATCAGAAATCGGCCAGAATTCAAGCCGTTTATGGCCAGCTTTAGATGGAAATGGCGGTGTTAGTGATCCCATATACAGTATATGGCTGACTACAGGTAAGTAGATATCTTCCGGAGAACTATGCAGTCCCGGTATAACTCACCAGCCACCGAGTATATAAAATCCTTTTTTTTCCCTCAAGCCATTATAGCCAGCATAAAGTATAGGTATGGGGGAAATTACAAATTACATATTATACAGTCACTAGAGTGCTCCCGCCCCCCCTGTGTTTTCTTTACCTGTTTTTCTGTCAGTAGAACCATTATTTTTCCAATTCCTTTAATAGGATGACTGTCGTTCTGCAAAGAAGTTGTGCAGCAGCTTTGCAACCATGGGGACATGGTAGACTTATGGTTATGTAGTGTCAAATAAACTCCAGGAAACATTTGTATTAACCCTTACAGTGGGGCTACCCCTGCAAAGGTTACCTGCTTGTTTTTGTATAGGTTAAAAAAAGGTTATACTCACCTAAACTGTGGAGCCGGCCTGTTCTTAGACCAGTCCTTCCAGCCTCTCTCCCCCCTCCACTGCAGCAGTCTAAGATCCTATAAATGATCATGTTCTATACACAGTGTATAATCTTGAGGATTCTGAGGATTCAATGCTGCAGCATAGGAAAAGAGGGGCTGGAGTGGGCATTATGACAACTGGCTGGCTCAGAGCTTCAGGTGAGTATAACATTGTTATATTTTATCCTAGACAAAAAAGAGCCCCACTGAAAGGGTTAATAAAAAAAATTCCCTAAGTTCTTCTTTAAATAAGACATAAACAAATTAACGTGGAACACCGGCTACAACTTTTTAAGCAGTTACAGCAGCATTCTTTGTTGTTTCTTTTGGAATAATGGTATAAATCAAAGGTGACCATTGTAAGGGATGCTTGCAGGATTGTATGGTTTGCCCCAACCCCTGTAATTATCGCTTGGGTTGGACAGCTTGGCCTGCATGTAAATGTAAGAAAAATAGATGCTTGCACAAAGCTGTATACCACTCTCTTCATTAGTTTTATTTTAGTTGGTATCTTAAAGTTTGCAAAGCTTTTAAATGTGTTTTTTAAATGTTTTTTTAATTATATAAAAAATATGTGTGTGTGTGTGATATCTTTGTTTTAGGAATAAGTATATTATTTCTAACACAGGTTTAACAAAAGAGAAAACATAGCAGACAGATATTGCTTGCTTTGAGGATCATTTGTCTGATTGAAACTTCTAAACCGAGCTGCGTGATAACGGATGAAGAGTTACACCACACAGTCAGAAAAAAAATTGCAAAAAATAGTAACAAAACATTTAAAGATCCAGTGCTCAAAAATGTATTTGTGTTTTTCTCCTTATTTTTTGTGTGTTTTATTACTTGTTTTTTTTTTATACAACCAAAATGAGACATTCTGAATGATGAAAAAGTCAAATCGAAAAAATAAACCAAAAAAAAAAAAATGTGCAGATAATGTCAAATTTTGTCAGAATTTTTAAACTGAATTTTTTTTTCATCGAACCTATCTTATCCTTACAGGCCAGTGACTTGCTATGGAGATAAGCCAGGATTAGCCCTGGTGGCTACATCTTTAACCAATTAATCATCCATGGCAGCCACCATATTTCTGTCCTTGCTGTTCACTTTAAAAAACAGAAGACACTTTTCAATACACGCTGCAATGTGTGACAATAATTAGACATGTCAGTATTCTCTGCTGGCCTGTTCGAAAAAGGCCATTTAAGGCCCACAGACCTTCTCAGACTCAGAAAGAGAACAGTATAATCAATTGTACAGGAGCCAAGAGAGATCATTAAATGCTAATGTGACCTAATCAACTCTAGTGTTCCACTTACCACCTACATGTCACACCCAGCCCTCTTCCTCAGGAAGGAAAGCTGGAGACACATCAGATTGCATTACAGCTCATGAATAAAAAAAAAAAAAGTCAATGCTGTATTGTTCACATTGTGGTATGTATGGGAAAGGTGTCAATTCATATTCAACCTCTTACAGCTTTCATCATTCGGCATTTTCTGTTCTTGTTAAATGTATTTGACATAGTGAACTGCTGGAGTTGCAGAAGAGATGTCAGTGGAAAAAGATCAGTAATGTACAGTAGTGATTATTACTGGCACCTTCAGTGCCAAAACATAGCACCGAATTGTCATCTACTTCCAGCAGAGCACATAGTGTACTTTAGCTTGTCACAAACTTACTTAAGCCCTGCCTCGTTCAGGCTTATTCAGCATGACAGAAAAGAGATGATGATGTGCAAAGTGCCTTCGTCGATAGCAACCTATCAGTGAGTAGAATCTGACTGGTCGCAATGGAATTTTTTGTACTTCATCCTCACATAGACATAGAGATTGGACTACGACACAGAGATTGGACTACGACATAGAGATTGGACTAAATAGTTCAGTTTCAGTTTTTGCGGCAAATTCAGAACGGGAGGTATTCGCACTACAACAGGAACTAAGCAAAATCAAGGCATGGGCTAGAAGATGGCAAATGCGATTTATTGTTGAAAAATTTAAGGTTATGCACATGGTCGTAAAGAACATGCATGCAATCTACTACTTGTGGGGTGCTACATTAGGGAAGTCAGACATGGAAAAAGACCTGGGGGTGCTAATAGATCACAGATTTGGCAATAATAAGCAATGTCAAGCAGCAGCCAGTAAAGCTAACAGGATACTGGCGTGTATTAAAAGAGGAATTGTAGCAAGGGATCAAAGAGTGATCCTGACACTTCATAAATCATTAGTTCGGCCCAATCTTGAGTATGCGGTACAGTTCTGGTCGCCGACTTTCAGGAGGGACGCCCTGGGACTGGAGAGAGTTCAGAGAAGGGCTACAAAATTAATTCAAGGGATTGAAGGCCTGAGTTATGAGGACCGCCTTCAAAATTTTAACTTATTCACCTTAGAAAAGAGGTGATTAAGAGGAGACCTTATTGCAGTCTTCAAAATCATCAATGGGGACCCCAATATTAGGAAAAAACTGTTTAATCCCAAACCTGTATTGAGAACCCGGGGACACAACAAGAGGTTAGAAGAGAGGGGGTTTAATCATAGAATTCACAAGGGTTATTTCACTGTGAGAGTGGTGAAAGTTTGGAACTCACTACCACAGGCGGTGGTATCTGCTGATAACATTGATAAATTCAAGAAACGTCTGGATGAGTTTCTTCTTTGGCAGAATCTACAGGGATATGAGAAGTGTTAGAGCAAGATAAATACACACACACACTCACATACATAGGTTGAACTGGATGGACCTTGGTTGTTATTCAACCTTACATAGTATGTATGGAAATATTACACAGAAATTAACAGAGTATATTGGACAACAAGTCCCTGCACCAGAGGAACTTAAAGTAAACTTTAAGGACAAAGCCATAGGATCACTTTATTGCAGACCCTGCCCAAGCAGCTTACATGTACAGTACCTTCATTTTGCTGCCCCATTAATACATTCAACTGCCTGGGGTGAAAGAAAAGGCCTGTGCAAGCTATAGGGCATTAGAATCCTAGTTTACATAAGGCTTTGTACTCACTCTATGACAGAGCTGATTGACCTTGCGTTGTCACATAAATTAATCACATGCTCCTACCTTGTAGTAAAAGGTATTTCCTTCGGTTCTGGTGCTGAGCAGAGCATTCAGGGGATGAAGGAAAAGTAAATGTATGCTGCTCTGTATGTCATGAATTGGCATCCCAAGGGTATAGGTATGAGGAAGATTGAATGATTCGAGAGGTATCGCCGTCCATTGGAATTCCACCAGCACGATGTAATTCCACCTGCACGATTATCATGAGAATCCAAAGTCCCTTGATCTGGACACAAGTAAAAATCAAAAACAACACATACACACTAATGTTCAAGTTGCTACCACCCACAAATTACAGGCTTGTGAGGAACCTTGCTCCTGACACCCTTAAGCTGGCCATACACTATGTGAATTTCAGCCAGTTTTTGATGATGGTGGGAGCCTCAGTAGATTAAAAGGAGCCAGTTGGCCTGGCTTCAGAGGGGCAGCAGGGGTTTGGAATTCCTATTGTCCGATGCCCGGGACATGCAGTTCTGGGCGCCGGTTGGGTAGTTTTTTTTCTACATTTAGCCCTGCTCCGGGCAAGCAGGGCTAAATGTAGAGCGGTGGAGTTGCAGCTTGTCATGTACAAGTGATCTCGGCGATGCTGAGATCACTTGTATGCAGCCTGCTCGTCTGTCCTCCCCCCAATGCCCCCCTCCATGGTCCGCCCCACCTCTCTCCCCACCGTGGTTTTCGGGGTCCACCACTCTTCTGGGGGAGCCGGGACCACCACATACAGTGCAAAAAAAAGTAAAAGATAATAAGAAATAATAATTAAAATAAAAAAATAAAAGTGATAAAAAACTAAAAAATTATCAAATTAAAAAAAATTATGAAAAAATAAAAAGTAAGATAATAAGATAAATAAAAATTGTAAAAAGTAAAAAAAATACATACAAATTTAAAAAATAAAAAAAGTGATAAAAAAGTAAAATATAATAAAATAAAAAGACATTTTAAAAAAGTAAAGGATAATAAAATGAATAAATATTGAACAAATTAAAGAAAGAAATAAAAATTAAGAAAATAAAAATAAAGCCAACCCTGCTGCCCCGCCATCTGGTTGCCATTCTCCATTGGGGGGAGGGCATTGATGAACCTGGCCTTGGGGCAGCAGAGAGAGTAAATCCGGCCCTGATGACAGATATGATAGTTTCCACAAACTGATACTAATCTGCATGCAGTCAGATTTGACATCTTATTCTCTGTCAGCCAACTGCTACAGTTACAGAGACCACGAGGGCGCAGCCACACTGTGCCGCCCCAATAGGGGCATAGAATATGAGATGCATAGCCTCAGTTAATATTAGCATTGTTATATAGGTTAGAATTTATATAGTGTGATTTGCCTAACTATTTTCTCATAGCTAAATCCATGTGTTATCCTATGCTGCCATCTAGTGGCCTTTTGTTGTAACAAACATGCTTTCTGTAATTATTCCTCATGTGACGACGTATTTCCCCCTAGTGTACGCCCCTTCCTTCTTCCTGTGTGCAGTACTTCCTGTGTCATGGCCACAGTTAGAAGCCACATGTAACAAGGACACACATGTAATCTGCACAGTACGTAGGAAAGGCATCATTTTCTGACCGCACAATACTATAACCGTTCATCTGCTGTTCCTATCATCTGCTGTAACCCTGATGTTAAAGAATAAACACCTCTTTTGAATGAATCGGTATTGACGAGTTCAGCTATCTGACGAGGATTGTCCGCAGTGAGTATATCTGCTTATACAGGCCAGGCATAGAGGTCTCAGCAAGGGATATATTTCGCTATCACAACGATCGGAGTCAGAATACACACAGTGAAGTCTCACACAGGTTAGCAGCGAATGTACAATTGAGCTCATAGGCAAAATGATACAATATAATACAATACAACTCCACACACAACGGTCTCTTTAGATTTTTGCTTTCATTAGAGCAATAAAAAACTGTTTATTAGGTTTATAGTATATATTCCTAGGCAGGAAGTGCATTGAAAAGGTACAAAATGGTCACAAAAAAGCATAAAAGTAAGACATACATGAGCAAAGTGAAAGAACTTACAGAAAAGTATGCCTCCTGCTCCTGGATATGGATAGAAAAAACGGACCATACCCCCCTATAGATGGGACCCACTGGTGGAACTACCAGGGTTGCATCGGTCGCAATTGCAACCACGCCTTGACGTTCCGTCTGCTGAGGTTGGGGGGCAGTGAGGAAGAAGATGGCCCCCCCCCCCCCCCGGCCCGCGCCGCCCCCTCCCCCCCCCCCTCTCCGCGCGC
>NW_017306389.1:1354288-1368326 GCF_000935625.1 Nanorana parkeri
GGGGGGGGGGGATGCTGGTGGTATTCTGCATAGCTGACTTTTATTATAATGTATTGCTTGGACTTGTAGTCCCGCATTGCTGGTTGTATTCTGCATTGCTGTATGATGATTATACAGCAATGCAGAACAGCACCAACTATGTAGGACTACAAGTCCCAGCAATGCATTATATTTTTAAGTAGGGATACACCACTACCAATAATGAGCATTTTCACGAGTACTCATAGTCGTGAAAATGCCCCGATACTAAAGTTGTATTCTGCATTGCTGTATGATGATTATACAGCAATGCAGAACAGCACCAACTATGTAGGACTACAAGTCCCAGCAATGCATTATATTTTTAAGTAGGGATACACCACTACCAATAATGAGCATTTTCACGAGTACTCATAGTCGTGAAAATGCCCCGATACTAAATGCAGATACTGGTGTTCTGTCGAGAACGCTGACATAGTCGAATTTGCCGACCTCAGCATCTGCGCACAGACCAATATTATCGAGGGAACAGGGATTTATTCATATGCCATCCATCATATACTGCCATACATCATTTACTGCCATGGACGGCATATTATTAACGGTCACAATTAACCATTACAAACAACTACTTTGTAAATAAATGCCATTTTCCTCTTTAATCACGTCTGTATGTAAGTGTAGATACTGGGTCGGCGTTCTCGACAGAACACCGGCACTAAAATTTTAAACAAGCAGTTGCCTGAGGTCCCACGCTTGCTGGGGACCTCGGCAGCCTTCCTGTTAAACATGCGGTGTGGGCATAATGGCACTTTGGGCATAATGCCGAGCAGAAACAGTACCAAGAGAAACTGTGACAGCCGGCTGAGCGCAGCGGGAGGAGATCGCTGTGAGCGGCCGGCATCTCTCCTCCCACACCGCTCAGCCTCCTATCACAGATCTACAGAGCGGTGTGTGGGCGGAGACAGCCCGCACTGTCACAGGAGGCTTAGCTCTCCTCCCAACACCGCTCGCTTAGCCTCCTGTGGCAGCTGTTAGGAAGGAGAGCTAGGTACAAACACTCAGTGATCGCTGACTGTTTGTAAATAATTGAGGAAATAGTATGTTTACTGTAACATCAATTATGAATGAATGGGAAGAGATCTACAACCCCTCCTGTTCATTCATGATTGTGGTTATAGTAAACATACTCTGTTCTCATGTTATGAATGAACAGGAACACTCAGTATAGAGGATTCCTGTTAATTTATAACAGGGGCTGCAGAAAAAGAGATTGAGGACTCTGTCCCCAATCTCTTTTTCTATTTTAAAAGGGAAATATCAGGGGTCAGGGGTTAGGGCCCCCAAAAGTAAAGTAAAAAACCTTATGGTAACGGGAGGACACAAACTAGCGTCCTCCCGTCACCCTAAGCTCAGTATACTGCGAGTTACAGCTCGCGGTATACTGAGACGCTGAAGCGGATCCCGACAATTATGTCTGGATCCGCCCAACTGCGTGAGTGACAGCTGGCTCTGCCTATCTAGAGTCAGGGGAGGGGGGAATCCAGCCCCTCCCCTGTCACGGCAGAGAGCCGTGACAGGATTGAGAAATGAGCGAATGCCGGTATGTGTTCGCTCACTTCCCGATCTTCCTGATCTACTGACCCGACCTGTGACAGTCTCATTGTCACAGGTCGGCTAGGACTAGAACTATGAGGTGAGTGAAAAGCACTCACCTCATAGTTCTCCTTTAAGCAAACCGGTTGTTTTGCCCTGTAAGCAGGAGCAGGGCACATTTTGATGACTGTTCCTGTCCGTATTGGGGAGCTATACCCTCAATTTCTGTCCTGATAACACCTGACACCTGATAAATTCTGTCCTGATATCACCAAGACTGAAAGTGATGGAAGGTCCCTAAATTGCTCAATCAACAGCTGTCATAACTTGGATTTCCCCTCTCTTTGGGTATTTTTTTAACTTCCTATTTAGTCTCTGGAACAGGAAACAAGGAAAGATCCCCTGAGTAAGAACACAGCAATAAAACATTTTATACTTTCACCCTGCCAGCTTCCCTCATTATAAATGAACCAAATATACGCATTACACACTATTACTCGTGTTATGATGATGGATGTACCTGGAAACTAATAAACACAGGGATTTAAAGATCCTGTGAAAGTCCCTGTTCACACCATCGCATTCCGTGAACGGGCACCAAGCACGCGCAATGCGTAACGCTTTGACGGGCAACGCATTTGCGGTGCAATTACGTATTAATGGGTATAGATGGCACCCCAAGCGTGGCTGGGAAAACGCACATCCATGCATTTGGAAAAAAAATGTTGGAAGTCTGTAGCAGAATCTCCTACAAGATCGCCTCTCCCACGGGCACAACCCATTAAAATCAATGGCTGATGCACAGCAAATACCAGAAAAATGCGACCCGTGTTCCCAGTACGCCAAGGTGTGAATGGGGCCTAAAGGTAACCTGCAGATGCCTCCAGGAACCTGGAAGAGGTTTCGCATTTTGAAGCTCTGGAGTTCTAAGTAAGACGGTGTCGGAAGCTTTGTCACACTACAGCATTGTGCCAAGCCATACCATGCACTAGGTGTGTAGTGTTGACATTCATTTTAATGGCACCCCAAAGGATGTCCCGACGGCCATGAGCTGCAGCACAATGTACGGTATCGCAATACCTTGCACAGTGGTGAAAAAAACGAGTGCACATGAGTGCACATATTACTCTTTATCACTGCCACATGCAGTATTGCAGTACCAAGTGTTGCGCTGCAGCATGAGTGGCAACAAAACACGCCTAGTGCCTGGTACTGAATGCTAGGTACGTTGGGTTATACCGTGAGCTAAATGCATGGTAATATAGACTTAGCACAATGCTAAGTCTATATTACCCAAAATGTTTATTTGCCTACTTTGCAGGAAGCTGCTGTTTCCTTTAAAATAGCAACAGAGTCCCTTTAAAATGTTTTTCAAGCCAAAACAATGTCTTAGCTTTGGATGGAGTGGGGAAGGATTGGAAATCCTGTCTACTTACTGGATAAATCTCAGTAAAAACCTGACAGGGGTTCGAATCCTTGAGCTTTGCAGGATTCTACATGAAAGCTTAGGCTTAGTGGACATGGGGGATTTTTGTAGGCACAATCCTTAAATTAAAATCACTGCAGCACTACACATAGGGAACAGTGAAGTATAGAATGTAAAAGTAAGAGATTGCTACTCAATGCAATTATATGTGTAGCAATTGATACTGAGTTCTGACTTCACCTTCTGCATGCTTGCTCCGGGTCAGTAGTTCAGTAACAGATCATTAACATTTTTAGAAAAAGAAAATCCTAAATATTTCTCTCATGACAGTTCTCTTTAAAAAACATGAAGATTGAGAACGGTTTTCATTATATGACATGGAGCCCATTTTCTCCAAGGTATACAGCACACGGCGTGCTGAGTGAGAATGGCTCGAACACTCTGCCAGCAAGAATGTGATCAGCTGAAAATTCTTTTGTGCTGCAGAACAGAAAATTATGTGACTTATTTACGTTGTTCTCTGAGCAATGACACCCTGTACAGAACTCAGTGACCTAAGATACCCTCTCCCCGAAGGCGGCAGGAAGTCCACCCTGCCAGGAATAGAACTATCGCAGTGTAAAGTTCCATCTCGTAAAAAGCCAGAAAGTCGCCAATATTTCCACTTTCTGTTTACGCCGTATATATTTCTTTTCAGCTTCTTGGCTTTTGAATGTTTAAGCCTTTGCTCTGAGCCAGGAAATGCATAGCAAGTTGCAACATTTCAATAATCCCTGCAATTGTTATATAATTGAAACATGACAGATTATCATAACATTCTGTAATAATCTGGTGCCGCACACGTTTCGGTGTTTGTGAGCTGACTATGCCTCTACTTGGGTTGTCCTAAAGCACAACTAAATTGTAAAAAAATGCTATTAGGTACATCTTTTTTTTTTAGATGGGATTGAACATACACAATCGAATTTGGTCCATTTCCTGCTGAACTGGGCAAATTCGAGCCGTGGGTCGACCTTTGTCTAAGGAGCCAGGTAGCTGCAGTCACCATTCGGGTATTGTGAACAGAGCCGTAGCTAGCTCTTTTTGCGCCCAAGGAAAGAACACAGGATGTGTTTTTTTTATTTTTAACATTTTAATTATTTATTTTTTATTATTATTATTATTTTTTTTACTGTTTGGGGGGCATCGGGGAAATATCTAAACAGACCCCTGACATTTCCCTTTTGAAATAGAAAAAGAAAGTGAGGACACAGAGTCCTCAATCTCTTTTTATTCAGCCTCTGTTCTAAATGAATAGAAAGCATTCAGTACAGAGGCTTCCCATTCATTCACAAGCTGGTGATAGTAAATATTTACTATCAACCAGTTATGAATGTCTAGAGGTCTCTTTACTGAGTGCAGGAGATGGTGAGTACCTCTGCACTCCTCACAGCGCTCCCGGCCCAAGCAGTAATAGTGGTGCTCGCAGTGACAATCACGGATGGCGCCGTGCAAATCAACAGTAAAAAGCAGAAATCACCAGCACTCAATAAATATCGTTGATGTCCATTTAATCGAACCAGTCAACACAGACAAAGTCAACGTTTTCAGGGCCGCACAGGGTCCCTTCATCAGGGCGACAATGTAACCTTACGTCCGATTAAATGGAAATCAACTATATTTATTGAGTGCTGTTGATTTCTGCTTTTTACTCTTTACTGAGTGCTTCTCCCCATTCAGAAACTCATGAATGAACAGGAAGTAATGTCAAGCACTTCCTGTTCATTCATAACTGAGGACACATAGTACTATGTGTCCCCAGTTATTTACAAACACTAGAGTGATCAGGTGATCGCTCCATTGTTTGCTTTGCTCAAAGAGGATCAGGAAATATCTCAGATATTTACAGATTCTCCCGCTCTTCATACTGAGCCACTCGGCCACGCACAGAGGGGTGGCACAGCCTACAGCTTCTGCTCAGATCCCCGCTGCTCTCCCCCACCTGTATGGGCTGAGGCAGTGGGGATCTGAGAAAAAATTAAGCGATGGAGCCGGCGGGGAGGGGCAGAGGAGGGAGTGCTGTCATTTCAGGATGGTCGAGCGCTGAGGAGAGAGAGAGAGCCGCCGGCTGTCAGATCCTGGTCATGGCAACATCCTGCGCCCTAGACGAGTGCCTCACTCGCCTCGCCCTTCCGACGGTCCGGCAGGGGAGATTCCTCCATCCACACGTGAATGGGGGAATTGAGTGATTTCTCATACGTGCTATACATGATACATGTTAAGATATATATTTTTTCTTATTCAGCCTTGTAAGCTTAACCCAAAAAAATATTTTAACATGTATGGCCATCTTTAGTCTCTTCTGCCACAAAACTGCTTTACCCATCTGCTAGCACATCTTTTCTTAACATAAATGTTTCCTGTTAAAGAAGAACTCCGCTTAATTATTATTAAGCCCCACTGCAAGGATTAACTGTTCATTTTGGTCTAGGGCCGAAAATAACATTATACTAACCTGATCCTCTGATCCTATTTCTAACTGGAACAATAGGTTTTTTTTTTTTTAATCAAACAGATATAACAAAATGCTATTAATGGAATATTTAACAGACCAAAGGAAGCAAATAAAAGGAATTCATTGTTAGGGTTTACATACAGTTTAACCCTTACCATGAACCTAAGCTATAACATTAACCTTAAAACTCAAGTAACATGTATACTTTAGAAAAAAAGTGTTTGCACAGGTTTCTGGATCCAGTTAAAATCTTATTTATTTATTCAAGGCATAAAACCAGACATAGCAGTGCTGCTAACGCGTTTCAGCCAAAGGAGGACCTAATCATAGCTTCAATAAGGCCTCTTTTGGCTGAAACACGTTAGTGAGACTGCTATAAGAAGATTTTAATTGGATCCATGTGCAAACACTTTTTTCTACTGTTTATGATGAAGGGCTGGTGCAAGCCTTGGTTGTGCACCGGTGTTCAGTGGAACTGCATTAGAGGAAGGAGGTAGAGAACTTACTTTGTCCTGTGAGATTAATATGTATACTGTAATGGCGATATTATATTACCATGGCAATAAATACTATCACTGGGACACTAATGGTGATAATATTATACAAAAAGCTATATTGGTCCAATGTGAAATGCTCTGACTTGTCGCTATCGGATTGTTCCGAGTCTCCCTGTGTGAAGTTAGTTAAGTAAACTCAATCTCATTACTGGTTCTCTATAACAAAGTTCTTGGAGGTATATCTTCAAGTCACACAAGTCGCTGTCGTTATTTTCTCTCTATCTTGTATGACAAGAAATGAACACGTCTCAGAGGATGTTATGATTCTTCCCCGGGCTCATATAACTATGCATTTCCAGCCGCCAGGATCAAGAGCAACAAAGTCAGCGAGAATATACCTGAACCATAACAGAGAAGAGAACTCACAGCAACAATGTGTGACCGGATTTTCTAATGAAGGTCGTGAGCACAAGAGGCTTGGCTGCTGTGTTTAACAAGACCCGGCCATAACAGCTAATTGATCTATTAAACCTTATGCTACAAGTGGCTAAAAGGCATTACGGATAATGTTCTTTATAATGCAGCACTTTGTTTTAAAGGAGTTCTAAAGTCCCAGCTTATACTATCCTGTCTAAACATCAGCGTTGTAATAGGAACGCATACTATAGTTGTTTTTAATTATGCAATCAAAGCTTACTTGAAAAAAATCCCTTTTACATAGCAAGTGCTGCCTTCTATCTGCCCATCACTTTCATTAACTTCCTGCTGTTTATTCTCATCTGATCCTCAGTCCTGCGGATGTCAGCACTCAACTCTGCTCCCTCCCCGCCCCCCACCCCCTGCTCCAGCTATGGAATGTTCCTCTGCGCCCTCATGTCGAAGGGCCCGTTCACACCAGATGCAGTGGTTCCGGCCCGATTTTGGCCAGAACACACTGCCTCGCATTGCGATCCGGCTCACTTTTTTTGTGGGGCAGGATGGGACATGGTGGGCCATTGAAGTGAATGGCACTGTAGCCACGCCCTCCAGCCGCAATGCGATCGGCCGCTTGGGATCGCAGGGCACGTCATGCCTGCGGTCCGGTGCAATCAAAATGCTGCAAGCACTATTTTGATCGCACCAGACCGCAGGCATAATTTGCCTTGCTATCCCTTGCGACCAATCGCATTGTGGCCGGGGGCGTGGCTACGGTGCCATTCACTTCAATGGCACCTCCTGCGAGGCAGTGCGTTCTGGCCAGAATCGGGCCTGCGGTCATAGTGCTACGAGCACTATTATGATCGCACCGCACAGGGCCGGACCGCAGGCACAATGTGCCTTGCGTTCCTGTGCGGCGGATCGCTTTGCGGCCGGAGGGCGTGGCTACGGTGCCATTCACTTGAATGGCCCACCACGCCCCCTCCTACCCCACTAAAAAGTGAGCTGGCCGCAATGCGAGGCAGTGCGTTCCGGCCAAAATCGGGCCGGAACACACTGCATCTAGTGTGACTGAGCCCTTACTTCAAGGGCTGTTACTCTTCTCTGATTACTAATTTGCACCAGATGTCAGAATGGCATAGAAAGAATGCACTGACCGGTGAACAAACAATATTTTGCCAATTTTCCTAGTTACATTCATATATTTATTTCTATGACATTGTTCAGGCTTAAACTGATCTCTGGCACATGCACCCTGCCAATATGTGCTTGTGGGATTCTAGCTGCTATTTTTAATTCCCGCATCGTTTGTTAAATATTGGAACTAAAAACTTCATACAAAGGATGTTTTAAAAAAAGATTAAGTGAAATTTGCAGCATATTTCTTTCCATCAGCACACTTCTTATTAACATTCCAAGCCGTGCATAGTTATTATTAAAGATCACACCCTTGGTAAATAGACTGGGAGGATTATTAATGGAAAATGAATGCTTCACATAAGCATTAACTATTCTAAGTATATTTATAACCCCTTTTTTTTGGAAAGCTTTGGCTAGTAGACATGTAAATTTCATTTAGTCTGAATGGATATTCGTACGAATTTCGTTAAAGTGACATTAAAGGCAAAAAAATTTTTCCCTCCCCCCAATGTTAATGTTAGCACTTACCTTAAATGATGTCTCTTAATCCGATCTTCTTCAGCTTTCCTGATGTTTTCATCTGTCCCTCCAGCCGTGCGGCGGCTCTCCGATCCAGCGCTGACTCCTCTGCATGCGTGTGCAGGCGTCCATAGACTTATCTTGCAGCTTGTCTCCTGACTGAAAATCCAAACTGCGCATGCGCCCGCCCCAAGATACTTTGCGACCGCCAAAGCAGTTTCGGATTCTCGGACGGTGGCGCGCGGCGAAGACGGGGTAAGTTTAAACTGCTGTTAAAACAGTTTTTTTTTTTACTTTTTGCATATATCTACTGCTTGCTAGCAGTAGATATAGGAAAAAAAAACCGGAGGGTTTAGAAACCCTTTAAAGTCAGATGCATCCGAATTTCCGACTTCTAATGTGTGAATGTGAATGAATTCAAATGCTCGTTTACCAAAAATTCACATCCCTCTGAATTTCATTCAAACTAATTCAGACATGTGACTGTTCTCTGGCCAATGAGATAGGTTTTTTGGCTTTTGGGTGTTGCATTACAGGCACGTTCGTGTGACTTCGTTCCAGAACGAAAACTCGGACGGATCCGAAATCCGAATAACAAATCAAATAAAATTTTGGATCTCAAATCCTAAAAATAAAAGAAATAAAAATCTGACTGGATCAGAAATGAAACTATTTTTTTGCGAGGTTACATGTCTATTGGCTAGAGAAATAAATGGTTAAATCCCTTTATCAAGTTTTGTTTTGCTACCTTGGAGAAGTGAGGTTATCTCTAAACAGTGATAAGAAATCCACATACACAGAGTGGATTTCAGCTTGATATATAAGCCAAAATGCGTTCCATGGGTGGCCCTGATGGCAGCCTCTCGTGCGACATGCTTCGATCTGAGAATTGGAGCCGGCTGGAAAATTCTCAGTCAAACAGTGACTGCAGCCTAATCAGGTGCAGTCACTGTTCTATTTTTTTCTGAGACTACAAGAGCCCGGCATGAGGGTTTATCCTATCCATGCTATCAGAGCTTTTTCTCATTCATCCCTGAGTGCGTGGCAGCCATTAAGTTGGCCATATATTGCCAGAATGTCAGCCTCTTCACAGGAATCAGATGGAATTCGAACAATGGGTGGCTCTGTTGCCATCACCCGTCTCATAGGAGCCAGGTTGAAAATTGCCGGCCAAACAGTGACTGCAGCCAGTTTGCCCTGCAAATCTCTGTGCAAATGGAGGCAAAAACTTTCTTAGTATATTTTTTTTCAGGTCGAATGTAATATTCAGAATTATGGCCAATAGATGGAGCTGAGGAGCATAAGGAATAAATATTTATTGGCTGTTGATTGCCTTCTGACAGAATACAATAGCTGGCAGGAGGGATTCGTCCATCAATGCTATTTAGCATGGATGGGGATCAAGTGTTTTTTCTTGTTTAGCCCACAGGGCTGAAAGAAAAAAAACTATAGTGTCAGTTTTAGTCTAACTTGGAAGTGGACAGGAAGGTTGACAACAGTGTCTGTGAATTATGTAGGCGTTGTCACCCCAGAAAGGAAAGTTCCTGTAGATACACCTTGCTGGTAGGATCACCAGGCACAGTTAAAGCAGGAAATATGATAAAAGTGTTACACTTTACTGATATCTCTTGGCTTTTGTAAAAACCTTTGATTGTAGTTATTCTATCCAAATGACACAGAATAACTGCGTAAATATTTCAGACTAGCATGGCTGTATGTTTTCAGAGGCCCAGAATTGCACTTTCCCTCTGGCAGATGGCCGAACCACGTCTCCATAGTGCATCCAACCACTTCTATAGCAACTCCATTAAATAGCTGCAATTTGATCTCTTTTCTTCGCGATTAGATCAGGGCCTTTTAACCAGCAGGATAAAGAGCCTTATAGCAGAACCGTCACTTCCAGATTTCCTTGCTATTGTGCTGATGCCAATGATGAAAGAAAACGTGAAGCCGCGTTTTACAGAAGGTGGTTCCCTTGGCTCCTTTTGGAATGGTGACACGTGAAAGTATTATGATTGCAGTGTACTCGTTCCTTGTATCTCATTAACACATTGTACGGGTTCATTCATCAAACATTGCAAGCGATGCACCTTGTACACAGAATTTTATTCCCCAAGGGTTATTTATTAAAGCTGCCTCCGCTGCTCCATAAATCACACACCGTGTCTGGTACCCTCTGCTGCAGAGCCTATCACAGATATAGATCAGGCGTTCCTGTGATGAATATACTTGACTGCTGGCCACAGGAGAGGAATAAGGCATTATGGAGGAGCACAGGAGATGAATACAGCATTATGGAGGAGCACAGGAGATGAATACTGCATTATGGAGGAGCACAGAAGAGGAATACAGCATTATGGAGGAGCATAGGAGATGAATATGGCATTATCCCAGCCAGATCACTATCTGCAAGGAGTTTGTATGTTCTCCCTGTGCTTGCATGGGTTTCCCCCGGGTACTCTGGTTTCCTCCCACACTCCAAAGACATGTGGTAGGTTAATTGGTTCCTGTCTAAATTGGTCCTTGTATGTATGCATGTGAGATTGTAAGCTCCTTAAGGGCAGGAACTGATGTGAATGTGCATTATGTAAACCGCTATGTAAATTGTTGGCTCTATATAAATACCTATAATAGATAATAAAAAAAATAAAATGAGGAGCACAGGAGAGGAATATGGCATTATGCAGGAGCGCAGGAGAGGAATACTGCATTATGGAGGAGCACAGGTGAGGAACACAGCATTGTGGAGAAGTACAGGTGAGGAATACGGCATTATGGAGGATCACAGGAGAGGAATATGGCATTATGGAGGAGCGCAGGAGAGAAATATGGCATTATGGAGGAGCGCAGTAGAGAATTACTGCATTATGGAGGAGCACAGGAGAGGAATACGGCATTAAGGAGGAGCATAGGGGATGAACACGGCATTATGGAGGATCACAGGAGAGGAATACTGCATTATGGAGGAGCACAGGTGAGGGACACAGCATTGTGGAGAAGTACAGGTGAGGAATACGGCATTATAGAGGAGCACAGTAGATGAATATGGCATTATGGAAGAGCACAGGAGATGAATATGGCATTATGGAGGAGCACAGGTGAGGAATACGGCATTATGGAGGAGCACAAGTAAGGAACACGGCATTATGGAGGAGTACAGGAGATGAAGACAGCATTATGGAGGAGCACAGGAGAGGAATACGGCATTATGGAGGAGTACAGGAGAGGAATACGGCATTATGGAGGAGCACAGGAAATGAATACGGCATTATGGAGGAGCACAGGAGATGAATATGGCATTATGGAGGAGCACAAGTAAGGAACACGGCATTATGGAGGAGTACAGGAGATGAAGACAGTATTATGTAGGAGCACAGGAGAGGAATACGGCATTATGGAGGAGTACAGGAGAGGAATACGGCATTATGGAGGAGCACAGGAAATGAATACGGCATTATGGCGGAGCACAGGAGAGGAATACAGCATTATTGTGGAGAACAGGAGAGGAATACGGCATTATGGAGGAGCACAGGAGAGGAATACGGTATTATGGAGGAGCACATGTAAGGAACACGGCATTATGGAGGAGTACAGGAGAGGAATACGGCATTATGGTGGAGCAAAGGAGAGAAATACGGCATTATGGAGGAGCACAGGAAATGAATACGGCATTATTATGGAGGAGCACATGTAAGGAACACGGCATTATGGAGGAGTACAGGAGAGGAATACGGCATTATGGTGGAGCAAAGGAGAGAAATACGGCATTATGGAGGAGCACAGGAAATGAATACGGCATTATGGAGGAGTACAAGTGAGGAATACGGCATTATGGTGGAGCACAGGAGAGGAATACGGCATTATGGAGGAGTACAAGAGAGGAATACGGCATTATGGAGGAGCACAGGAGAGGAATACGGCATTATGGAGGAGAACAAGAGAGGAATACGGCATTATGGAGGAGCACAGGAGAGGAATACGGCATTATGGAGGAGCACAGGAGAGGAATACGGCATTATGGTGGAGCACAGAAGAGGAATACGGCATTATGGAGGAGTGCAGGAGAGGAATACGGCATTATGGAGGAGCACAAGGGAGCCCAGCATCCAGCGCCTTGGTGAACCAAATGACACCAAACATATGATGTGGGGGCAATGCAAGGGTGACTTTTACGCATTCCATTTATATATCAATGACTAAATCTCCACGTTGACAGGACAATATCTTAGTAAGCAATGATTGTGTTAAAGAGAGAGAGGAAGTGTATGTTTTCTACGTGGGCAGAATGAATGATCCTGTAAATCAGAATCGAGCACAGTCACAGGCTTGACATTACATGACTCAATGTGTGTCTCTCCATGCAATAAGCCTCACCCACAGCTACATGTGACAGCGTACACTTGGCTAGGACTGTGCAGTGCACCTTCCTCGCAGCCTGTGACAGCTCACATGGCAGGAGTCATGTGTCCCATGTGATCTGAGGTGCTGTACACTGACACAGACGTAATAAACATCCCTGAATGCTAAAATAACATTATGCCGATCATACTGCACATCACTATTATTATTTTTAGACCCGGCTGAGTTTGAAACTCTAAAACCCTGACAGATCCAAGGAAGATGTCATCGCTGTTGGAGCTAGTGAAAATGAATCTTGATTTAAAAGCATAGTCCAGCTGTTGCAAAAGAAAATAATAGATGCAAACACATTCTTAAAAGAAAATTGTGCAAGTATTATTGTTTTGCATTTGAGACTGCAAAGCTTTGCAACTGCAATCAGTGGATCGTGGGTGTAATGCTGTGGCTCCTGCAGACTCTACTGTTTGTAGGAGCCAGAGAATTACAGAAAAAATTAAATGGTTGGGGACCTGGGGTGAAGTTCATATTTCAGTGTAAGTGCAAATGCTTCTACCTTGCCTGCCACCATTTTTTTTGTAAGTGTGCACTGAGCCACAGAAGCGCAAGAGTTAGGTTATCCCGGCCCGGACAATTAGGACAGCCAATGATTCCGAACCAGGAAGGTCACAATGAGAAGATGAAAGCAATGGAGGAAAATGCAAACATTGCACCACTGGAGGGGGGATCTTTGCAAAGTAAGTGTGCCACAATGTGCATATATGACAAGCCCACCAAAATGTTTGTGCAGTTTAGTTTCCCCACCCAGCAGTGGAACATTTATTACTTTGATTACCTTTATTTTTACTAACGAGAACCCAGAATTTGCCCATATTGGACATAGTAAGAAGTTCTTGTTAGAGGAGGGGCAGCCTTGATCTAACAAGAAAAACCTGGTACTTCTAAAGATAGGGGGCATGTGACACTCCCTCGGGATCCCACAATAGAACACTTGGCTATTGCCAGTCCCAAGAGCTGCCATGTGAGGGCAGGAGAAATGTGTTTAAAAGCTAAACTTAAACACCACCCGCAACTTACCCAAGCACACATCCATAAACACACAGAAAGCACGACCCGCACCATACCCAAGTACACACACTAAAGCACACAGAAAACACCACCCGCCCCAGACATAAGCACACACTTACTAAAACACACAGAAAACACCACCCACACCAGACACAAGCACACACACACTAAAACACATGCACACTGTATGCTTGCTTAATCTATACCTGGATAGATGAAAATATGCAGCATCAGCACTTAAAGTTAATATGACTTTGTCATTAGAATGAAAACTTTACAGTAACTGCTACCTGTATAGAAAAGGATTATATCTGAGTTTTGCTCTCTAGGAGAGCTACAGCACACAAGGAATTTTCAGCATCCGACACCTCCAGGAGTGTGGTGGGTATCCTGGTTGAAGTCATTGACTAAACATGTCTGTCATTTGTCCCGGGAACTCAGCGGGAGAGGGAGAGAATCGTCATGTGTTGGTTGTCGCATTAGTGTTGGCGGGTCATTGTTTATCATCATTGACGATGGATTTACATTGCTGGACAGGGTGATAAT